>NW_027523924.1:0-38784 GCF_052094955.1 Ictidomys tridecemlineatus | reverse complement strand
TACAATACCAAAGAGATTTAGAGTCTGCCGTGCAGAAAGACCGTTACAGAGAGAAGTAGTGGAGACTGCAGTACAGAAAGACTGTTGCAGAGAGCAGTGTTTGGAGACTGGGTGCAGAAGGACTGTTGCAGATAGCAGAGATTAAAGACTGAGGTACAGAAGTTCTTTTACATCGAGAAGAGTTTTGAGACTGGGGTGCAGAAGGGATTGTTGCAAGGAGAAGAGCTTGGAGACAGGGGTGCAGAAGGATCTTACAGAGAGCAAAAGTTGGAGACTGAGGTGAAGAACGACTGCTGCAGAAATCAGAGGTTGGAGGACTGGGGTGCAGTAGGATCATTGCAGAGAGCAGTTGTTGGAGACTGGGGTGCAGAAATATCATTGCAGAGAGCAGAGTTAGGAGACTGGCATTCAGAAGGCCTGTTACAGAGGAGGAGAGATTGGAGACTGGGTGCAGAAGGACTGTTGCCGAGAGCAGAGGTTGGGGACTGAGGTGCAGAAAAAATGATACAATACCAGAGATTAGAGTCTGCCGTGCAGAAGACCGTTACAGAGAGAAGAAGTTGGAGACTGCAGTACAGAAAGACTGTTGCAGAGAGCAGTGTTGGAGACTGGGGTGCAGAAGGACTGTTGCAGATAGCAGAGATTAAAGACTGAGGTACAGAAGTTCTTTTACATCGAGAAGAGTTTTGAGACTGGGGTGCAGAAGGATCGTTGCAAGGAGAAGAGCTTGGAGACAGGGGTGCAGAAGGATCTTACAGAGAGCAAAAGTTGGAGACTGAGGTGCAGAACGACTGCTGCAGAAATCAGAGGTTGGAGACTGGGGAGCAGTAGGATCATTGCAGAGAGCAGTTGTTGGAGACTGGGGTGCAGAAATATCATTGCAGAGAGCAGAGTTAGGAGACTGGCTTTCAGAAGGCCTGTTACAGGAGGAGAGATTGGAGACTTGGTGCAGAAGCACTGTTACACAGAGCAGAGTTTGAAGACTGGGTTGCTGTAGGATCTTACAGAGAGCACAGGTTGGAGACTGAGGTGCTGGTGGACTTTTACAGAGAGCAGTGTTTGGATACTGGGGTGCAGATGGATTGTACAGAGAGCAGAAGTTTCAGACTGAGGTGCAGAAGGACTGTTACAGAGAGCAGAGGTTGGAGACTGAGGTGTAGAAGGACTGTTACAGAGAGCAGAGTTTGGAGACTCAGGTCCAGAAGGACTGTTACAGGAAGCAGAGTTTGGAAATTTGGGTGCAGAAGGACAGTTACAAAGAGCAGAGGTTGAAGACTGCGGTACAGAAGGACTGTTACGTAGAGCAGATCTCGGAATCTGGGAAGCAGAAGGACTGTTGCAGAGAGCAGATGTTGGTAACTAGGGTGCAGAAGGACTGTTGTAGAGAGCACAGTTTGGAGACTGACGTGTGAAAGTTCTGTTAAAGAGAGCAGAGGTCGGAGACATGTGTGCAAAAGGACTCTTACAAAGAGCTGAGGTTGCATTAATTAGCAAGCAGGGAGAGGCTCGGCTGAGATCAGGTGGAATCCCGCCAGCCAAGCCCACACTGACCCCGGGCTGAGTTTAGACGGGGAAAGGAAGCGGTACAGTCCCATCCCCACAGCAGACACTCGCCAAGGCAATCAGCAGTCAGCATCTTGAACAGCTGAAATTTCCACCGCCATTCTCCGACAGATCTCAACAACAAAAGAGGTGTGTGGCACTCAGCCCATCCCCCATGCATCGGGAACTCGCATAAAATCTCTCCTAGGCCTGCCGGAGGAGGGAGAATCACAGTGAGCCTGCATAAAGACTAGGGGGGAACTAGAGGCACCTGACCTGCAACCCCCCTACCCATCTGCAGCCAAAACGAAACCTGTCTAGCTAGAGCTGGGGGAGGGGCAAGCAGGAAAAATCCAAAGGACAGAGTGCCTGGGATCCCAATCGCCAACTGTGGGACCCCGGAGATCCAGGCCACTGATTCGTGCGGCCTGCCCTGCGGCTACAGAAGGCTAGCAGGAGAAAACAGGAGGCTAGAGGCAAGGCCCTCGAGACTGGGCAGCTGGAAATTGCAGGCCCGCCGGCGACAGTTCACCCACTGCCCGCATAGCTGGGCGGTAGGAGAACACCCGGCCGCAGGCGACCAATCACCCGCCTGCAGCTTGTGATACTGGGCGGCTGGAGACCGCCTGCCTTCCTCGACTGGGAGCTGAAATCAAACAGAGACAGTCTAGTCACACCACCTCATCAGGACACCCCGGCAAGGAACTGGGGCCAGCCATAGCAAAGTAGTGTCGTCACTGGAGCTCGGACGTCGGATCTTCCTTCACAGTGGAACCCACGTCAGCAGGCATAGTTAACAACACTAAGGAGAGGCATCAGAGTAATACAGAACCGAAACAAATCTATAGAAGAGAACAGAAACACGACAATCAAATAGAGCTGGAAAGCAACGGGGACAACATGAGAAAACAAGGGAAAAAAGGAGTACAAACAATGCAAGACAACTTAATTCTACAAGAGGACATAGAACATCAGAAGCAGGGATAGGGAAAGAACTCAAGGCATACCTAACTCAAATGGAAAGGAATATTAGAGAAGACATGAGACAGCAAGTCCAAGCAATAAAAATATATTTTGAAAATGAGTTAAACAAACAAATTCAAATGGCAAAGAACGAGCTCTACCAGGAGATAGAGATCTTAAAAATGAATCAAACCTATAATCCTAGAATTGCAGGAAACTATAAACCAAATTAAAAACTCAAACGAGAATATTACAAATAGACTTGATCAAGTAGAAGTCAGAACATAAGATAATGAAGACAAGGTTTATCAACTTGAAAAGAGTATAGTCAACACAGAAAAGATGCTTAAATCCCATGAGCAATCTATTCAAGAGATATGGGATGTCATTAAAAAACCAAACTTGAGAGTCATCGGGATAGAAGAAGGCACAGAGATTCAAACCAAAGGAATGGACAGCATATTAAATGAAATAATTGTAGAAAACTTCCCAGAGATGAAAGATGGAATGGATTGCCAAATCCTGGAAGCCTACAGGACCCCAAACATTCAAAACTATAATAGACCAACTCCAAGACACATAATTATGAAGATAGCCAACATACAGGACAAGGAGAGAATATTAAAAGCTACCAGAGAAAAGAGACAAATTACATTCAGGGGTAAACCAATTAGGTTAACGACTGATTTCTCAGCACAGACTTTGAAAGCGAGAAGATCCTGGAACAATGTATTTCAAACGCTGAAAAATAATGGATTTCAACCAAGAATACTGTATCCAGGCAAAATTGAGCTTCAGATTTGACAACGAAATTAAAATCTTTCACGATAAACAAAAGCTAAAAGAATTTGCAGCAAGAAAACCAGCACTGCAAAGCATTCTGAGCAATATACTACAAGAAGAGGAATTGAAAAATAGTGCCCAAAACTAACAACAAGAGGTATCACAGTAAAGGAGGAAGAAAATAACCAAAAAAGTAAAACTAGCCAAACTAAAATAAATAAAGAAGCATGACTGGAAGTACAAATCATATATCAATTGTAACTTTAAATGTTAATGGCCTAAACTCACCAATCAAGAGACATAGGCTAGCAACCTGGATCAAAAAAACAAATCCAACAATATGCTGCCTTCAGGAGACTCATATGATAGGAAAAGACATACACAGGCTGAAGGTAAAAGGTTGGGAAAAATCATACCACTCACATGGCCCTCGGAAGCAAGCAGGAGTGGCCATACTCATATCAAAAAAAATCAACTTCAAACCTAATTTAATTAAGAAGGATAAAGAAGGACACTATATACTGTTAAAAGGGACCATCCACCAACAAGACATAACAATTATGAATTTGTATGCACCAAACAATGGAGCTGCAACCTACATAAAACAAACGCTCCTCAAGTTCAAGAGTCAAATAGACCATAACACAATAATTACGGGTGACTTCAACACACCGCTCTCGCCATTAGACAGATCCTCTAGACAAAAAAAAAATAAAGAAACTATAGAACTCAACAGCACAATCAATAACCTAGACCTAACTGACATATATAGAATATACCAACCATCATCAAGTGGATACACGTTCTTCTCAGCAGCACATGGATCCTACTCAAAAATAGACCATATATTATGCCATAAGGCAAATCTTAGTAAATATAAAAGTGTGGAGATAATACCATGCACCATATCTGACCATAATGGAATGAAATTGGAAATCAATGATAAAAAAAGGAAGGAAAAATCCTACACCACATGGAAAATGAACAATATGTTATTGAATGAACAATGGGTTACAGAAGACATAAAGGAAGAGATAAAAAAATTCTTAGAGTCAAATGATAATACAGACACAACATACCGGAATCTATGGGACACAATGAAAGCAGTTTTAAGAGGGAAATTCATATCCTGGAGTTCTTTCATCAAAAAAAGAAAAAACCAACAAATAAATGAACTCACACTACACCTCAAAAACCTAGAAAAGGAAGAACAAAACAACAGCAATTGTAGTAGAAGACAAGAAATAATTAAAATTAGAGCAGAAATAAACGAAATTGAAACAAAAAAAACCATTGAAAAAATTGATAAAACTAAAAGTTGGTTCTTTGAAAAAATAAATAAGATAGACAAGCCCTTAGCTATGCTAACAAAAAGAAGAAGAGAGAGAACTCAAATTACTAATATACGGGATGAAAAAGGCAATATCACAACAGACACTACAGAAATAGAGGAGATAATTAGAAACTATTTTGAAACCCTATATTCTAATAAAATAGAAGATAGCGAAGATATCGATAAATTTCTTAAGGCATATGATTTGCCCAGATTGAGACAAGAAGACACACACAATTTAAACAGACCAATAACAAAGGAAGAAATAGAAGAAGCCATCAAAAGATTACCAACCAAGAAAAGCCCTGGACCTGATGGGTATACAGCGGAGTTCTACAAAACCTTCAAAGAAGAACTAATACCAATACTTTTCAAACTATTTCAAGAAATAGAAAAAGAAGGAGCTCTTCCAAATTCATTCTATGAGGCCAACATCACCCTGATCCCAAAACCATACAAATACACTTCAAGAAAGAAAACTACAGACCAATATCTCTAATGAACTTGGATGCAAAAATTCTCAATAAAATTCTGGCGAATCGAATACAAAAACATATCAGAAAACTTGTGCACCATGATCAAGTAGGATTCATCCCTGGGATGCAAGGCTGGTTCAATATACGGAAATCAATACATGCTATTCACCACATCAATAGGCTTAAAGACCAGAACCATATGATCATCTCGATAGATGCAGAAAAAGCATTTGACAAAATACAACATCCCTTTATGTTCAAAACATTAGAAAAACTAGGGATATCAGGAACTTACCTCAACATTGTAAAACTATATATGCTAAACCTCAGGCTAGCATCATCCTAAATGGAGAAAAACTGAAGGCATTCCCTCTAAAATCTGGAACAAGACAGGGATGTCCTCTATCACCACTTCTATTTAATTTAGTTCTCGAAGTACTAGCCAGAGCAATTAGACAGACAAAAGAATTAAAGGCATAAAAATAGGAAAAGAAGAAATTAAATTATCGCTATTTGCAGACGACATGATAATTTACTTAACAGACCCAAAAGGATCTACAAAGAAGCTGCTAGAGTTAATAAATGAATTCAGCAAAGTGGCAGGATATAAAATCAACACGCACAAATCAAAGGCATTCCTGTATATCAGCAACAAAACCTCTGAAATGGAAATAAGGAAAACCACTCCATTCACAATATCCTCAAAGAAAATAAGATACTTGGGAATCAACCTAACAAAAGAGGTGAAAGATTTATACAATGAAAACTACAGAACCTTAAAGAGAGAGATAGAAGAAGATCTCAGAAGATGGAAAAATGTACCTGTTCATGGATAGGCAGAACTAACATCATCAAAATGGCGATATTACCCAAAGTTCTCTACAGGTTTAATGCGATGCCAATCAGAATCCCAAAGACATTTCTTGTAGAAATAGATAAAGCAATCATGAAATTCATATGGAAAAACAAAAGACCCAGAATAGCAAAAGCAATTCTAAGCAGGAAGTGTGAATCTGGAGGTATAGCGATACCAGAGCTCAAACTGTACTATAAAGCAATAGTAACAAAAACAGCATGGTACTGGTACCAAAACAGGCAGGTGGACCAATGGTACAGAATAGAGGACACAGAGACTAATCCACAAAGTTACAACTATCTTATATTTGATAAAGGGGCTAAAACATGCAATGGAGGAAGGATAGCATCTTCAACAAATGGTGTTGGGAAAATTGGAAATCCATATGCAACAAAATGAAATTGAATCCCTTTCTCTCGCCAGCCACAAAAGTTAACTCAAAGGATCAAGGAGCTAGATATCAAAACAGAGACACTGCGTCTGATAGAAGGAAAAGTTGGCTATGATCTACATATTGTGGGGTCGGGCTCCAAATTCCTTAATAGAACGCCCGTAGCCCAAGAGTTAATAACAAGAATAAACAAATGGGACCTACTTAAACTAAAAAGTTTTTTCGCAGCAAGAGAAACAGTAAAAGAGGTAAATAGAGAGCCTACATCCTGGGAACAAATTTTTACCCCTCACACCTCAGATAGAGCCCTAATATCCAGAATGTACAAAGAACTCAAAAAATTAAACAATAAGATAACAAATAATCCAATCAACAAATGGGCCAAGGACCTGAACAGACACTTCTCAGAGGAGGACATACAATCAATCCACAAGCACATGAGAAAATGCTCACCATCTCTAGCAATCAGAGAAATGCAAATCAAAACCACCCTAAGATACCATTTCACTCCTGTAAGATTGGCAGCCATTATGAGTCAAACAACAATAAGTGTTGGCGAGGATGTGGGGAAAAGGGCACACTTGTTCACTGCTGGGTGGACTGCAAAATGGTGAGGCCAATTTGGAAAGCAGTATGGAGATTCCTGGAAAGCTGGGAATGGATCCACCATTTGACCCAGCTATTGCCCTTCTTGGACTATTCCCTGAGGACCTTAAAAGAGTACACTATACGGATACGGCCACATCAATGATTATAGCAGCACAATTCACAATAGCTAGACTGTGGAACCAACCTAGATGCCCTTCAATAGATGAGTGGATAAAAAAATTGTGGCAGCTATACACAATGGAGTATTATGCAGCACTAAGAAACGACAAAATCATAGAATTTGCAGGGAAATGGATGGCATTAGAGCAGATTATGCTAAGTGAAGCTAGCCAAGCCCTAAAAACAAATGTCAAATGTCTTCTTTGATATAAAGAGAGCCACTAAGAATAGAACAGGAAGGAAGAGCATGAGGAAAAGACTACCAGTAAACTAAGACGAATGGGGGAGAGAAAGGAAGAGAGAAGGGAAAACATATGGAAATGGTAGGAGACCTTCAGTGATACACAAAATTATAAGAGGTTATGAGGGGCAAGGGGGTGGGGGGAAAAAAGGGGAGAGAACTGAACAACAGCAGAGGAGGTAGAGAGGGAAGATGGGAGGGGAGGGAGGGGAGGGGGGATAGTAGGGGATAGGAAGGTAGCAGAATACAACAGTCACTAATATGCCATTATGTAAAAACGTGAGTATGTAACAGAAGTGAGTCTGTATTATGCATTTGGGGAGTTCAAAACCCAATTGAGTCGAATGTATGAAAGATGATATGTCTTGAGCTCTGTAATGTTTTGAACAATCAATAAAATAAATAAAAAAAAAAAAAACAAAGAGCTGAGGTTGGATACAGGGCTGCAGAAGCATCTTACAGAGGTCAGAATTTGGCGACTGAGGTCCAGAAGGACTGTTGCAGAGAGTAGAGTTTAGAGATTGAGGTGCAAAAGGCCTGGTTCAGAGAGCAGAGGTTGGAGACTGGGGTGCAGAAAAACTGTTACAGAGAGCAGAGTTTATAGACAAGGTTGCACAAGGATCTTACAGAGAGCAGTGTTTGTAGACCAAGGTGCAGAAAAACTTTTACAGAGAGCAGAGGTTAGAGACTAGGGTGCACAAGGATCATTGCAGAGAAAAGAGTTTTCAGACTGAGGTGCAGTAGGAATTTGCAGAGAGCACATATTGGAGACTGGGGTGCCGAAGGACTGTTGCAGAGAGCAGAGGTTTGAGACAAGGGGTGCAGAAGGATCGTTGTAGAGAACAGAGGTTGGAGACTGGGGTGCAGAAGGACTGTTAAAGAGAACAGACATCGGAGACTGGGGTGCAGAAGGCCAGTTACGGAGAGCAGAGTTTGGAGCAGGGGTGCAGAAGTACTTTTACAGTGAGTAGAGTTTGGAGAATGAGGTGCAGAAGAACATTTGCAGAGAGCAGAGGTTGGATACTGAGGTGCAGAAAGATTGTTACAGAGAGCGGAGGTTGGAGACTGGGTTGCAGAGGGCCTGCTGCAGAGAGCAGAGGCTGGACATGGGGTGTAGTAGGACTGTTACAGAGAGCAGATTTTGGAATCTGCACTACAGGAGGACTGTGACAGACAACAGAGTTTGGAGACTGGTGTGGAGATGGACTGTTTCAGAGTGCAGACCTTGGTGACTGGGGTGCAGAAGAACTTTTGCAGAGAGCTGAGGTTGGAGACTGGGGTGCAGAAGAACTGTCACAGAGAGCAGAGTTTGGAGACTGAGGTGCAGAAGGAATGTTGCAGAAAGCAGAGGTTTGAAACTGTGGTGCAGAAAGAATTATACAGAAAGGAGAGGTTGGGGCCTATGGTGCAGAAGGATCGTTACAGAGAGCAGAGGTTGGTGACTGTGGTACAGAAGGACTGTTACAGAGAGCAGAGGTTGGAGACCGAGGAACAGAAAGACTGTTACAGATAGCAGAGGTTGGAGACTGGGGAGCAGCAGGACTCTTAGAGAGAGCAGAGGTCGGAGGCTGCGGTGCAAAAGCACTGTTGCAGAGAGCCAATTTTGGAGACTGTGGTGCAGAAGGACTGTTACAGAAAGCAGAGTTTGGAGACTGGGGTGCAAAAGGATTGTTGCAGAGAGCAGAGTTTTCAGACTAAGGTTCAGAAGAACTGTTGCAGAGCACAGATGTTGGAGACTGGGTGCCGAAGGACTTTTGTAGAGAACAGAGTTTGGAGAATGGAGTGCAAAAGGATCGTTGCAGAGAGCAGAGGTTTGAGACTGGGGTGCAGAATTATTGTTATAGAGAGAAGAGTTTGGAGACTGGGGTGCACAATGACTGTTACAGATAGCAGAGTTCGGAGACTGGGGTTTAGAAGGACTGTTACAGAAGCAGAGTTTTGAGACTTGGGTGCAGAAGGACCGTTACAGAGAGCAGATTTTGGAGAATGCACTACAGGAGGACTGATAAAGAGAGCAGAGGTTGGAGACTGGTGTGGGTAAGGACTATTTCAGAGTGCAGATCTTGGAGACTGGGGAGCAGAAGAACTGTTGCAGAGAGCAGAGTTTAAAGACTGGGGTGAAGAAAACTGTCGCAGAGAGCAGAGGTTGGAGACTGAGGTGCAGAAAGGAATTTTGAAGAGAGCAGAGGTTGGAAACTGTGGTGCAGAAGAAATGATACAGAAAGGAGAGGTTGTAGACTGTGGTGCAGAAAAAAAGTTACAGAGAGCAGAGGTTGTGGACTGCGGTACAGAAGAAATGTTACAGAGAGCAGATTTGGAGACTGGGGAGCAGAAGAACTGTTACAGAGAGCAGAGGTTGGAGACTGGAAAGCCGAAGGACTGTTACAGAGAGCAGAGGTTGGAGACTGGGGAGCAGAAAGAATGTTACAGAGAGCAGATTTGGAAACTGGGGTGCAGAAGGATCTTACAGAGAGCACAGGTTAGAGGCTGGGGTGCAGAAGCACTGTTAGAGCCGATTTTAGAGACTGAGGTGCAGAAAGACTATTACAGAAAGCAGATTTTGGAGTCTGGGGTGCACAAAGATCATTGCAGAGAGCAGAGTTTTCAGACTGAGCTTCAGAAGGACGGTTGCAGAGAGCAGATGTTAGAGACTGGGGTGCAGAATGACTTTTGCAGAGAGCAGAGGTTGGAGAATGGTGTGAAAAGTATCGTTGCAGAGAGCAGAGGTTGGAGACTGGGGTGCAGAAGTATAGTTACAGAGAGCAGAGGATGGAGACTGGGGTGCCGAAGGACCCTTATACAGAGCAGAGTTTGGAGACTGCGGGAAAGAAGGACTGTTACAGAGAGCAGATGTTGGAGACTGTGGTAAAGAACGAGTGTTACAGAGAGCAGAGGTTGGAGAGTATGGAGCAGAAGGACAGTTACAGAGAGAAGAGACTGGAGACAGGTGAGCAGAAGAAATATTACAGAGAGCAGAGTTGTGAAACTGGGGTTCAGAAGGATCTTACAGGAGAGCAGAGGTTGGAGACTGAGGTGCAGAAAGACTTTTACAGAAAGTAGAGTTTAAAGACTGGGGTTCACAAGGATCGTTGCAGAGAGCAGAGTTCTCAGACTGAGATGCAGAAGAACTTTTGTAGGGAGCCAATTTTGTAGACTTGGGTGCAGAACGACTTTTGCAGAGAGAAGAGTTTGGAGACTGGGGTGCAGAAAGATTGTTGCAGAGCACAGTTTGGAGACTGTGGTGAAGAAGGACTATTTGCAGAGATCAGAGTTTGGTAACTGAGGTGAAGAATGATTGTTACAGAGAACAGAAGTTTGACCCTGGGCTGCAGTAGGACTGTTGCAAAGAGCAGAGGTTAGAGACTGGGGTGCAGAAGGATCGTTGCAGAGAACAGAAGTTTGAGACTGGGGTGCAGAAGCACTCTTACACAGAGTAGACTTTCGAAACTGAGGTGCAGATGGATCGTTGCAGAGAGCTGAGTTTTGAGACTGAGGTGCAAAAGGACTGTTACAGAGAGCAGAGATTGGAGATTGGGGTGCAGAATGATCCTTGTAGAGAACAGAGTTTTAAGACTGACTTGCAGAAGAACTCTTAAAGAGAGCAGAGTTTATAGACAAAGTTGCACAGGATCGTACTGAGAGCAGAGGTTGTAAAGCGAGGTGCAGCAGGATTGTTACAGAGAGCAGAGGTTGGAGACTGGGGTGCAGAAGGATCCTTGTAGAGAACAGAGTTTTCAGACTGAGGTGCAGAAGGACTTCTGCAGAGAGCACATGTTGAAGACTGGAGTGCAGAAGGACTGTTGCATAGAGCAGATGTTGGACACTGGGGTGCAGAAGGATCGTTGTAGAGAGCAAAATTTTGAGACTGGGGAGCAGAAGTGTTTTTATAGAGAACAGAGTTGGGAGACTGGGGTGCAGAAGGCCTGTTACAGCGAGCAGAGTATGGAGAAGGTGTTCAGAAGTACTTTTACATGAAGTAGTTTTTGGAGTCTGAGGTGCAGAAGGACCGTTGCAGAGGACAGAAGTTGGAGACTGAGGTGCAGAAGGATTGTTACATAGAGCAGAGGTTAGAGACTGTGATGCAGAGGGACTGTTGTAGAGAGAAGAGGCTGCACACTGGGGTGTATACGGACTGTTGCTGAGAGTACAGGTTCAGATTGGGGTGCAGAACGACTGTTGCAGAGAGCAGAGCTTTGAGACTGGGTTATAGTAGGACTGTTACAGAGGAAGAGGTTAGAGATTTGGTGCATAAGGACTGTTGCAGAGAGCAGATGTTGGAGACTGGGATGCAGAAGAACTGTTGCAGATAGCAGAGGTTAGAAACTGGGTGAAGAAGGACTGTTGCAGCCTGCAGGTGTTGGAGACTTGGGTGCAGAAGGACTTTTTGTTGCAGAAAATAGAATTTGGAGGCTGATGTGCAGAAGGACTTTTTCAGATAGCAGAGGTTGGAGACTGGTGTTCAGAAGGACTGATAAAGTAAGCAGAGTTTGTTGACTGGGGTGCAGAAGGACTGTTTCAGAGAGCAGAGTTTGTAGACTGAGGTGCAGAAGCACTGTTACAGAGAGCAGAGGTTGGAGAATAAGGTGCAAAAGGCCTGTTACAGAGAGCAGAGTTTGGAGACTGGGGTTCAGAAGGATTCTTACAGAAAGCAGGGTTTGGAGATAGGGTTGCAGAAAGATCTTACAGAGAGCAGAGGTTGGAGACTGAGGTACAGTAGGACTGTTACAGAGAGCAAAGGTTGGACACTGGGGTGCAGAAGGATCTTTCAGACTGAGGTGCAGACGGACTGTTGCAGAGAGCAGAGTTTGGACACTGAGGTTTATAAGGACTGTTACAGAGAACAGAGTTTGGAGACTGGGATGCACAAGAACCGTTACAGAGAGGAGATTTTGGATACTGCACTACTGAGGGACTGTTACAGACGGCAGAGTTTGGAGACTGGTGTGGGGAAGGACTGTTGCAGAGAGCAGAGGATGGAAACTGGGGTGGGGAAGGATCGTTGTAGAGAGCAGAATATTGAGACTGGTGTGCAGAAGGACTGTTACAGAGAACAGAGTTTGGAGAAGGGGTGCAGAAGGACTGTTACAGAGGGCAGAGTTTCGAGACTGAGGTGCATCAGGAGTATTACAGAGAGAAGAGTTTGGAGACTGGGGTGCAGAAGGATCATTGCAGAGAACAGCATCTTAAGACTGAGGTCCAGAAGGACTGTTACAAAGAGCAGAGGTTGGAGACTGAAGTACAGAAGGACTGTTTCAGAGTGCAGAGTTTGGAGACTGGGGTGCACAAGGATCATTGCAGAGAGCAGAGTTTTCAGACTGAGGTGCAGAAGGACTGTTGCAGAGAGCAGAGGTTGGAGACTCGGGTGCAGAAAGACTTTTTCAGAGAGCCGATGTAGGAGACTGGGGCGCAAAAGGATTGTGGCAGGCAGAAGAGGTTGGATACTGAGGTGCTTAAGGACTCTTGCAGACAACAGAGGTTGGAGAATGGGGTGTAGAAGGACCGTTGCTGAGAGCAGAGTTTGGAGACTACGGTACAGAACGACAGTTAGAGAGAGCACAGGTTGGAGACTGCGGTAGAGAAGGACTGTTACAGAGAGCAGAGGTTAGAGACTGGGTACCAGAAGGACTGTTACAGAGAGCAGAGTTTGGAAACCTGGGTGCAGAAGGATCTTACAGAGAGCAGAGGTTGGTGACGGGGGTGCAAAAAGACTGTTACAGATAGCAGAGGTTGGAGAATGACGTGCACAAAGACTGTTACAGAAAGCAGAGTTTGGAGACTGGGGTGTACAAGGATCGTTGCAGAGAGCAGAGTTTTCAGACTGAGGTGCTGAAGGACTGTTGCAGAGAACAGATGTTGTAGACTGGGTGCAGAAGGACTGTTGCAGAGATCAGAGGTTGGAGACTGGGATTTAGAAGGACTGTTGCAGAGAGCAGAAGTTGGAAACTGAGTTGCAGAAGGACTGTTAAAGAGAGCATAGTTTTGAGACAGGGTTGCAGAAGCATCTTACAGAGAGCAGAGTTTGGAGACTGAGGTGCAACTGGACTGTTAGAATGAGCAGGGTTTGGAAACTGGGTGCAGAAGGATCGTCGAAGAGGGCAGAGTTTGGAGACTGGGTTGCAGAAGGATCTTACAGAGATCATAGTTGGAAGACTGAGGTGGATAAGGCATGTTACAGACAGTAGACGTTGTAGACTGAGGTGCAGAAGGGCCATTGCAGGGAGCAGAGGTTGGAGACTGGGGTGTAGAACGACTGTTGCAGGTTGCAGGTGTTGGAGACTTGGGTGCATAACGACTGTTGCAGAGAGAAGAGTATAGAGACTGAGGAGCAGAACGACTTTCACAGAGAGTAGAGTTTGGAGACTAGGGTGCAGAAGGACTGATACAGAAACAGAGGTTGGAGTCTGGTGTGTAAAAGGACCGTTACAGAAAGCAAAGTTTGGAGATTGCAATACAGGAGGACTGTTAGAGAGAGCAGATGTTGCAGACTGTGGAGTAGAAGAACTGTTGCAGAGAGTAGAGGTTGGAGACTGAGCTGCAGAAGAACTGTCGCATAGAGCAGAAGTTGGAGACTGAGGTGCAGTAAGAATGTTACAGAGATCAGAGGTTGGAGACTGGGGTGCAGAAGTATTTATACAGAAAGAAAAGGTTGAAGACTGCAGTGCAGAAATAAGGTTACACAGAGGAGAGATTGGAGACTGCAGTACAGAAGGACTGGTACAGACAGCAGAGTTTAAAGACTAGTGTAAAGAAGGACTGTTGCAGAGAGTAGATGTTGGAGACTTTGTTTCAGAAAGACTGTTGGAGAGAGAAGAGGTTAGAGAATCGGGTGCAGAATTAAGGTTGCAGAGAGCAGAGGTTGGAGACAGAGGTTCAGAATAACTGTTAAACAGAGAAGAGGATGAAAACTGTTGTGCAGAAAGACTGATACAGAAATCAGAGGTTTGAGACTGTGGTACAGAAGAACTGTTGCAGAGAGCAGAGGTTGGAGACTGAGGTGAGGAAGGATCCTTGCATAGAGAAGAGGTTGGAGACTGGGGTGCAGAAGGTCTGTTACAGAGAGCAGACATTGGAGACTGGGGTGCAGAAGGACTGTTACAGATAGCACAATTTCGAGACAGGGTTGCAGAAGAATCTTACAGAGAGCATTTTGGAGACTGAGGTTCAGAAGGACTGTTACAGAGAGCAAAGTTTGGAAACTCGGGTGCAGAAGGATTTTGCAGAGTGCAGTTTTCAGACTGAGGTGCAGAAGGACTGTTATAGAGAGCAGATGTAGGTTCCTGGGGTGCAGAAGGACTGTTACAGAGAGCAGAGTTTGGAGACTAGGGTGCAGAAGGCCTGTTACAGAGAGCAGAGGTTGGAGACTTGAGTGCAGAAGGACTGTTACAGATAGCACAGTTTGAACACTGGGGTGCAGAAGGATCGTTGCAGAGAGCAGAGGATTCAGAATGAGGTGCAGAAGGACTTTTACAGAGAGCTGAGTTTGGAGTCTGAGATGTAGATCCACTGTTACAGAAACCAGAGGTTGGCAATTGGTGAGCAGAAGGCCCATTACAAAGAGAAGAGGTTGGAGACTGCGATACAAAAGGACTGTTACAATGAGCAGAGTTTGGAGAATGGGTAGAAGAAGGATCGGATCGTTGCAGAGAGCAGATGTTTGAGAGTGGGTTGCAGAAGTTCCGTTACAGAGAGCAGAAGTTGGAGATTGTCTTGCAGAAGAACTGCACAGAGAGCAGAGGTTGGAGTCTGGGGTGCAGAAGGATTGTTACAGAGAGCAGAGTTTAGAGAATCGGGTGCAGAAGGACTGTTACAGAGAGCAGAGGTTCGAGACTGGGGTGCAGAAGAACTTTTACAGAGAGCAGAGTTTGGAGACTGGGGTGCATAAGGCCTGTTACTGAGAGCAGATGTTGGTGACTGAGGTACAGAAGGAGTGTTAGAGAGAGCAGAGGTTGGAGACTGAGGTACAGAAAGATTGGTACAGAGAGCAGAGTTTGGAGACTGAGGTACAGAAGGACTGTTACAGAGAGCAGATGTTGGATACTAGGGTACAGAAGGATCGTTGCAGAGAGCAGAGGGTGGAAACTGAGGTGCAGAAGGATTATTGCAAAGAGCAAAGGTTGGAGAATGGGGTGCAGAAGGATCTTTACAGATAGCAGAGGTTGGAGACTGGGGTCAGAAGGACAGTTTCGGAGACCACATGTTGGAGACTGGGGTGCAGAAGGATCGTTTCAGAGAGCAGAGGTTGGAGACTCAGGGGCAGAAGGATCGTTACAGAGAGCAGAGGTTGTAGACTGGGGTGCAGAATGACAGTTACAGATAGCACAGTTTGGAGATCTGAGTGTAGAAAAAATGTTGCAGAGAACAGATGTTGGAGACAGGGGTGCAGAAGGACTGTTGTAGAGAGTAGAGGTTGGAGATATAGGTGTACAAGTACTGATACAGATAGCAGAGGTTGGAGACTGGGGTGCAGAAGAACTGATAAACAAAGCAGAGGTTGGAGACTGGACTTCAGAAGGACCATTACAGACAGTAGAGTTTGAAGACTGCAGTACAGAAGAACTTTTAGAGAGAGTACAGGTTTGATACCGGGGTACAGAACGACTGTTGCACAGAACAGAGTAGGAGACTGCCGTGCAGAAGAATCTTACAGAGAGTAGAGGTTGAAGACTGGGTGGCAGTAGGACTGTTGCACAGAGCAAAGGTTGGATACTGGCGTGCAGAAGAACTGTTAAAAAGAGCAGAGTTTGGAGACTGTGGTGCAGATGGATCTTACAGAGCGTAGAGGTTGGAGACCTCTGTGCAGAAGGACTGTAGCAGAGAGCAGAGTTTGAAGACTGGGGTACAAAAGAACTGTTACAGAGAGCAGAGGTTGGAGACTGTGGTGCAGATGGATCTTACAGAGCGTAGAGGTTGGAGACCTCTGTGCAGAAGGACTGTAGCAGAGAGCAGAGTTTGGAGACTGGGGTACAAAAGAACTGTTACAGAGAGCAGAGGTTGGAGACTGTGGTTCAGAAGGATCTTACAGAGAGTACAGTTTGGAGACTGGGGTGCAGTAGGACTGTTGCAGAGAGCAGAGGTTTGAGACTGGGTTGTAGGAAGACTGTTACAGATAGCACAGTTTCGGGACAGAAGGATCTTACAGAGAGCCTTTTGGGGACAAAGGTGCATAATGAGTGTTACAAGAGCAGAGGTTACAGACTGTGGTGCAGAGGAATTGTTGCAGAGAGCAGCATTTTCAGACTGAGGTGCAGAAGGACAGTTACAGAGAGCACAGTTTGGAGACCTGGGTGTAGAAGAAATGTTGCAGAGAGCGAATGTTGGATGCAGGGGTGCAGAAGGACTGTTACAGAGAGCAGAGTATGTCGACTGATTTGCAGAAGAATCTTTGCAGAGAGCATAGGTGGAGACTGGGCTGCAGAAGAATCGTTATAGAGACCAGAGGTGGGAGACTTGTCTTCACAAGGACTGTTACAGAGAACACAGGTTGGAGACTGGGGTGCAGAAGGAATGTTGCAGAAAGCAGAGGTTGAAGACTGGGGTGCAGAAGGATTGTTGCAGAGAGCAGAATTTGGAGACTGAGATGCAGAAGGACTTTTACACAGAGAAGACGTTGGAGACTGAGGTGAAAAATTATGATACAGAAAGCTGAGGTGGGAGACTGGGGTGCAGAAGGATTTTTGCAGGGAGCAGAGGTTGGAGACTGACATGCTGAAGTACTCTAGCAGACAACAGAGGATGGAGAATGGGGTGCAGAATAACCGTTGCAGAGAGCAGATGTTGGAGACTGAGGTGCAGAAGGATTGTTACAGAAAGCAAAGTTTGGAGACTCCGGTGAAGAAGGACTGTTACGGAGATCGGAGTTTGGAGACTAGGTTGCAGAAGGAACTTTCATAGAGCAGATGTTAAAGACTGCGGTTCAGATGAACTGTTGCACAGAGCAGAGGATTGAGACTGGGGTGCAGAAAGACTGTTACAAAGAGCAGAGATTGGAGACAGGGTTGCAGAAGGATCTTACAGAGAGCAGAGGTTGGAGACAGAGTTGCAAAAGGACTGTTGAAGAGATCAGAGGTTGGAGACTGGGATGCAGTAGGATCATTGCAGAGAGCAAAGGTTGGGGACTGGGGTGCAGAAGGATCGTTGCAGAGAGCAGAGGTTAGAGAGAGCAGAGTTTGGAGACAAGGGTGCAGAAGGATCGTTGCAGAGAACCGTGTTTTCAGACTGAGGTGCAGAGGGACTGTTGGAAATTACAGATGTTGGAGACTGGGGTGCAGAAGGACTGTTGCAGAGAGCAGAATTTGGAGACTGAGGTGCAGAAGGACTGCTACAGAGAGCAGAGTTTGGAGACTGGGGTTCAGAAAGACTTATATAGAAAGCAGATGTTGGTGACTAGGGTGCAGAAGGACCATTGCAGAGAGCAGAGTTCGGAGACTGCAATACTGGAGGACCGTTACAGAGAGTAGAGGTTGGAGAATGGTTTATAGACCAATTGTTTCAGAGTGCAGATGTTGAAGACTGGAGTTCAGAATAACTGTTGCAGAGAGCAGAGTTTGGAGACTGGGGTGCAGAAGAACTGCCACAGAGAGAAGACGTTGAAGACTGAGGTGCAGAAAGAATGTTACATAGAGCAAAGATTGGAGACTGGGGTGCAGAATTACTGATACAGAAAGCAGAGGTTGAGACTGGGGTGCAGAAGGACCGTTACAGAGAGCAGAGGTTGGAGACTGTGTTACAGAAGGACTGTTGCAGAGACCAGAGGTTAGAGAATGGGGTGCAGAAGGACTGTTACAGAGAGCAGAGGTTAGAGAATGGGGTGCACAAGTAATGTTGCAGGGTTCAGAGGTTGGAGACAGAGGTGCAGAAGGACCGTTACAGAGAGCAGATGTTGGAGAATGGGGTGCATAAGGATCATTGCAGAGAGAAGAGTTTGGAGACAGGGGTGCAGAACGATGGTTGCAGAGAGCAGAGGTTGGAGACAGAGGTGCAGAAAAATAGTTACAGTGAGTAGAGGTTGGAGACTTGGGTGCAGAAGGATCGTTGAAGAGAGCAGAAATTGGATACTGAGTTGCAGAAGAATCATTGAAGACAGTAGAGGTGGAGACTGGGTTGCAGAAGGGTCATTACAGAGAGAAGAGGTGGGAGACTGCGGTGCAGAAGGAGTGTTACAGAGAGCACAGGTTGGAGACTGAAGTGCAGAAGGAATGTTGCAGAAAGCAGAGGTTGGAGTTTGGGGTGCAGAAGGACTGTTACACAGAGCAGATGTTGGAGACTCCGGTGAAAAATTATGATACAGAAAGCTGAGGTGTGAGTCTGGGGTGCAGAAGGACCTTTACAGAGAGCAGAGGTTGCAGACTGGCGTGCAGAAGGACTGTTTAAGAGAGCAGAGTTTGGAGACTGGGGTGCATAAGGCCTGCAACAGAGAGCAGAGGATGGAGACTGGGTTGCAGAAGGACTGTTATAGAGAGCAGAGTTTTTAGGCTGGGTTGCAGAAGGATCTTACAGAGAGCAGTGGTTGGTGACTGTGGGGCAGGATGAATATTACAGAGAGCAGTGATTGGAGACTGGGGTGCAGAAGGATCGTTCAGAGAGCAGAGGTTTCAGACTAAGGTGCAGAAGGACTGTAAAAGAGAGCAGAGGTTGGAGACTGAGGTGCATCAGGACTGTTACAGAGAGAAGAGTTTGGTGACTGAGGTGCAGAAGGAATGTTACAGAAAGCAGAGGTTGGAAATTGGGGTAGAGGGACATTTACAGAGAGCAGCGGTTGTAGACTGTGGTATAGAAAGACTGTAACAGAGAGCAGAGGTTGGAGAATATGGTGCAGAATGACTGTTACGAAGAGCAGAGGTTAGAGACTGGGGTGCAGAAGGATTGTTACAGAGAGCAGAGGTTGGAGACTGAGGTGCAGAAGGACTGTTACACAGAGCAGAAGTTGAAGACTGGGGTGTAGAAGAACTGTTGCAGAGAGCAGAATTTGGAGACTGAGGTGCAGAAGGACTGTTGAGGAGAGGAGACGTTGGAGACTGGGGTTCAGAAGGATCGTTGCAGAGACCAGAGTTTGGAGACTGAGGTTCAAAAAGACTGTTACAGAGAGCAGAGGTTGCAGACTGGGGTTCAGCAGGCCTGTAACGGAAAGCAGAGTGTGGAGAAGGGCTCTAGAATGACTGTTACAGATCACAGAGTTTGGAGACTTGGTTTAAGAAGGATCTAACAGAGAGCAGATTTTGGGGACCCAGGTGCAGAAGGACTGTTTCAGAGAGTAGAGGTTGGAGACTGAGGTACAAAAGGATCATAGCAGAGAACAGCGTTTTAAGCCTGAGGTTCAGAAGGACTGTTGCAGAGACCACAGGTTGAAGACTGGGGTGCAGATGGACTGTTGCAGAGAGCAGAGGTTGGAGACTGAGGTGCAGAAGGACTGTTACAGAGAGCAGAGTTTGGAGACTTGGGTGTAGAAGGACTGTTAAAGAGAGCATAGGTTGGAGACTGGGGTTCAGATGGATCGTACAGAGAGCAGAGTTCGGAGTCTAGGGTTCAAAACGACTGTTGCAGACAGCAGATGTTGGAGACTGGGTTGGAGAAGAATCGTTTCAGAGAGAAGAGGTTGGAGGCTGGGGTGCAGAATGCCTGTTACAGAGAGCAGAGGTTGGAGACTGGGTTGAAGAAGTCCTGTTACAGAAAGCATAAGTTGGAGACTGTTGTTCAGAAGGACAAGTACAAAGTGCAGAATTTAAAGACTGGGTTGCAGAAGGATCTTACAGAGAACAGCGTTGGGAGACTGAGGTGCAGAAGGACTGTCGCAGAGAGCAGTTGTTGGTAACTAGTGTGCAGAAGGACTGTTGTAGAGAGCAGAGGTTTTAGACTTTCGTGGAAAAGGACTGTTGCAGAGAGCAGAGGTTTGAGACTGAGGTGCGGAAGTCCTGTTACAGAGAGAAGAGGTTGGAGACTCGGGTGCAGAAGGACTGTTACAGAGAGTAGAGGTTGGATACAGGAATGCAGAAGCATCTTACAGAAAGCAGAATTTGGAGACTGAGGTGCAGATGGACTGTTGCAGAGATCAGATGTTGGAGACTGGGGTGCAGAAGGATCGTTGCAGAGAGCACATTATGAAGACTGGGGTGCAGAAGGCCTGCTACAGAGAGCAGAGTTGGGAGACTTGCGTCTAGAAGGCCTGTTACCGAGAGGAGAGGTTTGATACTGGGGTGCAGAACGACTGTTACAGAGAGCAGAGTTTGGAGACTGGGTTACTGAAGGATCTTACAGGGAGAAGAGGTTGGAGACTGAGGTGCCTGTGGACTGTTACAGAGACGAGTGGTTGGAGACTGAGGTGCAGAAGGACCATGCAGAGAGGAGAGGTGTCAGACTGAGGTGCAGAAGGACTGTTACAGAGAGCAGAGGTTAGAGACTGAGGTGTAGAAGTACTGTTAAAAAGAGAAGAGTTTGGAGACTGAGATGCAGAAGGCCTGTTACAGAAAGCAGAGGTTGGAAGTTGGGGTGCAGAAGGACCGTTACAAAGACCAGAGTTTGAAGACTGCGGTATAGAAAAACTGTTACAGAGAGCAGAGTTTGGAGACTGGGGTGTAGAAGGAATGTTACAGAGAGCACAGGTTGGAGACTGAGGTGCAGAAGTATAGATACAGAGAGCAGAGTTTTGAGACTGTTGTTCAGAAGAACTGTTATAGAGAACAGTGTTTGGAGACTGGGGTGCAGAATGATCGTGCAGAGAGCAGAGGTGTCAAACTGAGGTGCAGAAGGACTGTTACAGAGAGCAGAGGTTAGAGACTGAGGTGTAGAAGGACTGTTACAGAGAGCAGAGTTCAGAGACTGAGGAGCAGAAGGACTATTACAGAAAGAAGTGGGTGGAAATTGGCGTGCAGAAGGACCGTAACAGAGACCAGAATTTGGAGACTGCGGAATAGAAAAACTGTAATAGAGAGCAGAGTTTGCAGACTGAGTTGCAGAGTAATAGATACAGAGAGCAGAGGTTTTAGAGTAGGTTTTAGAAGGATCCTACAGAGAGCAGAGGTTGGAGAGTGAAATGCAGAAGGACTGTTACAGAGAGTAGAGGTTGGAGACTGAGATGCCGAAGGAACTTTGCAGAGAAGAGAGTTTGGAGACTGACCTGCAGAAGGATTGTTACAGAGAGCAGAGTTGGAGACTGGGGTGCAGAAGGATTGTTGCAGAGAGCAGAGGTTGGAGACTGGGGTGCAGAAGGATTGTTGCAGAGAGCAGATGTTTTAGACTGAGTTGCAGAAGGACTCTTAGAGAGAGCAGAAGTTGGAGACTGGAGTGCAGAAGAACTGTTGCAGAGAGCAGAGGTTGGAGACTGAGGTGCAAAATTCTGTTACATAGAGCAGAGGTTGGACACTGGGGTGCAGAAGGATCGTTGCAATAAGCAGAGCTTGAAGACAGGGGTGCAGAAGGATCTTACAGAGAGCCGAAGTTGAAGACAGAGTTGCAAAAGGACTGTTGAAGAGATCAGAGGTTGGAGACTGGGATGCAGTAGGATCATTGCAGAGAGCAAAGGTTGGGGACTGGGGTGCAGAAGGATCGTTGCAGAGAGCAGAGGTTGAAGATTGGGGTGCAGAAGGCCTTCTAAATAGAGGGAGTTAGGAGACTGGCGTGCAGAAGGCCTGTTACAGAGAGGAGAGGTTGGAGACTGGGGTGCAGAAGGATTGTTATAGAGAGCAGAGTTTCGAGACAGAGTTCCTGAAGGATCTTACAGAGAACAGAGGTTGGAGACTGAGGTGGAGGTGGACTGTTACAGAGAGCAGTGCCTGAAGACTGGGGTGCAGAAGGATCGTGCAGAGAGCAGAGGTGTCAGACTGAGGTGCAGATGGACTGTTACAGAGAATAGAGGTTGGAGACTGAGGTTCAGAAGGATAGATACAGAGAGCAGAGTTTTGAGACTGGGTTTCAGAAGGATCCTACAGAGAGCAGAGTTTGGAGAGTGAAGTGCAGAAGGACTGTTACAGAGAATAGAGGTTGGAGACTGAGGTGCAGAAAGACCGTTGCAGAGAACAGAGTTTGGAGACTGGCATGCAGAAGGACTGTTTCAGAGAGCAGAGGATGGAGACAGGGCTTCAGAAGGAATGTTGCAGAGAGCAGAGGTTGGAGACTGTTGTTCAGAAGATCTCTTAGAGAGAGCAGAAGTTAGAGACTGGGGTTCAGAAGCACTGTTGCAGAGAGCAGAGGTTGAAGACTGAGGTGCAAAATCTTGTTACATAGAGCAGAGGTTGGACACTGGAGTGCAGAATGATTGTTGAAATAAGCAGAGCTTGGAGACAGGGGTGCAGAAGGATCTTACAGAGAGCAGAAGTTGGAAAATGAGTTGCAGAAGGACTGTTGCAGAGATCAGAGGTTGGAGACTGGGGTGCAGTAGGATCATTGCAGAGAGCAGAATTTTGAGACTGGGGTGCAGAAGAATCGTTGCAGAGAGCAGAGTTTGGAGACTGGGGTGCAGAAGGCCTGCTACAGAGAGCAAAGTTTTGAGAATGGTGTGTAGAAGGCCTGTTACAGAGAGGAGAGGTTGGAGACTGGGGAGCAGAAGGACTGCTATAGAGAGCAGAGTTTGGAGACTGAGTTCCTGAAGGATCTTACAGAGAGCAGAGGTTGGAGACTGAGGTGAAAGTGGACTGTTACAGATAGAAGTGGTTCAAGACTGGGGTGCAGAAGTTTCGTGCAGAGAGCATAGGTGTCATACTGAGGTGCCGATGGACTGTTACAGAGAGCAGAGGTAGAAGCCTGAGGTGTAGAAGGACTGTTACAGAGAGCAGAATTTAGAGACTGAGGTGCAGAAGGACTGTTACAGAAAGCAGAGTTTGGAAATTGGGCTGAAAAAGGACCATAAGAAAGACCAGAGTTTGGAGACTGTGGTATAGAAAAACTGTAACAGATAGCAGATGTTGGAGACTGAGGTGCAGAAGGATATATACACAGAGCAGAGGTTTTAGACTGGAGTTCAGAAAAACTGATACAGAAAGCAGAGTTTGGACAGTGGGGTGCAGAAGGACCGTTACAGAGAGCAGAGGTTGGAGACTGCGGTACAGAATGACTGTTACATAGAGAAGATGTTGGAGATTGGGGACCAGAAGGACTGTTGCAGATGACAGAGTTTGGAGACTGGGGTGTTGCAGGACATTTGCAGAAAGCAGAGTTTAAAGAATGGGGTGGAGAAGGAATGTTACAGAGAGCAGAGTTTGGATACTGGAGTGCAGAAGGATCTTACAGAGAGCAGAGGTTGGAGACTGGGGTGAAGAAGGACTTTAGCAGAGAGCAGAGGTTGGAGACTGGGGTGCAGAAGCACTGTTTCAGAGAGCAGAGTTTGGAGACTGGAGTGCTGAAGGACTGTTACGGAGAGCAGAGTTTAGAGACTTGGCGTGAAGAAGTCTCGTTACATAAAGAAGAGGTTGGAGACTGAGGGGCAGAAGGATTGTTACAGAGAGCAGAGTTTGCAGACTGAGGTGCAGAAGGACTGTTGCAGAGAGAAGAGGTTGGAGACTGGGGTGCAGAAGGACTGTTGCAGAGAGCAGAGTTTGGTGACTGGGGTGCAGAAGGACTGTTACAGAGAGCAGAGGTTGGAGACTGGGGTGCAGAAAGACTCTTAGAGAGAGCAGAATTTGGAGACAAGGGTGCAGAAGGACTGAAACAGAAAGCAGAGTTTGGAGTCTGTGCTGCAGAAAGACCTTTAAAGAGAGCAGAGTTTGAAGACTGCAGTATAGAAGGACTGTTGCATAGAGAAAAGGTTGGAGACTGAGGTGCAGAAGGATAGATACAGAGAACAGAGGTTGGAGACTGGGGTTTGGAAAGACTGATACAGAAAGCAGAGTTTGGAGACTGGGGTGCAGAAGGACTGTTACAGAGAGCAGAGTTTGGAGACTCAGGTGCAGAAGTATTGTTACAGGAAGCAGAGTTTTGAAATTGGGGTGCAGAAGGATTTTACAGAGAGCAGATGTTCGAGACTGTGGTATAGGACTGTTATCCAGAGCAGATGTTGGAGACTGGGGTGCAGAAGAACTCTTACATAGAGCACAGGCTAGAGACTGGGGTGCAGAAGGATAAATACAGAGAACAGACATTGGAGACTGTGGTTCTAACAGAATTATACAGAAAGCAGAGGTTGGAGACTGTGGTGCAGAAGAACTGTTGCAGAGAGCAGACATTGGAGACTGGGGTCCAGAAAAATCGTTGAAGAGAGCAGAGTTTGGAGACCGGGGTGAAAAAGGACTGTTACAGAGAGAAGAGTTTGGAGACTGGTGTGTGGCAGGACTGTTGCAGAGAGCAGATGTTGGAGACTGGGGTTGAGAAGAATCGTTGCAGAGAGAAGAGGTTGGAGACTGTTGTGCAGAATGACTTTTACAGAGTGCAGAGTTTAAAGAGTTGGTTTCAAAAGAATTTTACAAAGAGCAGAGTTTGGAGACTGAGGTGCAGAAGGACTTTTAGAGAGGGCAGAGGTAGGAGACTGAGGTGCAGAAGGACTGTTATATAGAGCAGAGGTTGGATACTGGGGAGCAGAAGCATCTTACAGAGAGCAGAATTTGAAGACTAAAATGCAGAAGGACTGTTACAGAGATCAGAGGTTGGAGAGTGGGGTGCAGTTGGATCATTGCAGAGAGCTGATGTTGGAGACTGAGGTGCAGAAGGATCGTTGCAGAGAGCATATATTGAAAACTGGAGTGCAGAAGGCCTGCTACAGAGAGAAGAGTATGGAGAGTGGCTTGCAGAAGGCCTGTTACAGAGAGGAGAGCTTGGAGACTGAGGTGCAGGTGGACTGTTACAGAGAGCAGTGTTTGAAGACTGGGGTGCAGAAGGATCGTGCAGAGAGGAGAGTTGTCAGACTGAGGTGCAGAAGGACTGTTACAGAGAGCAGAGGTTGGAGACTGAGGTTTAGATGGACTGTTACAGAGAGAAGAGTTTGGAGACTGAGGTGCAAAAGGACTGTTACAGAAAGCAGAGGTTGGAAGTTGGGGTGCAGAAGGATCGTTACAGAGACCAGAGTTTGGAGACTGCGGTATAGAAAAACTGTTAAAGAGAGCAGAGTTTGGAGACTGCGGTGCAAAAGGAATGTTACAGAGAGCACAGGTTGGAGACTGAGGTGCAGAAGGATAAATACAGAGAGCAGAGGTTTGAGACTGGGGTTAAAAGGACCATTACAGAGAGCAGATGTTGGAGACTGGGGAGCAGAAGGACTGTTGCAGAGGATAGAGTTTGCGACTTGGGTGCCGCAGGATACTTGAAGAAAGCAGAGGTTAAATACTGGGGTGAAAAAGAAATGTTACAGAGAGAAGAATTTGGAAACTGGAGTGCAGAAGGATCTTACAAAGAGCAGAGTTTGGAGACTGTGGTGCAGAAGGACTGTTGCAAAGAGCAGAGATTGGAGTCTGAGGTGCAGAAGTCCTGTTACATAGAGCAGAGCTAGAAGAAAAGGGTGCAGAAGTATCTTCAGAGAGCAGAATTTGAAGACTGAGGTGCAGAAGGAGTATTATAGAGATCAGAGTTTGGAGACTTGGGTACAGCAGGATCATTGCAGAGAGCAGAGTTTGGAGACTGGCGTGCAGAAGGCCAGTTACTGAGAGGAGAGGTTGGAGACTGGGGTGCAGAAGGACTGTTATACAGAGCAGTGTTTGGAGACTACGTTGCTGAAGGATCTTACAGAGAGCAGAGGTTGGAAACTGAGTTGCAAGTGGACTGTTACAGAGAGCATAGGTTGGAGACTGAGGTGTAGAAGGACTGTTACAGAGAGGACAGTTTGGAGACTCAGGTGCAGAAAGACTGTTACAGTAAGCAGAGTTTCGAAATTGGGCTGCAGAAGGACCATTACAGAGCCGAGGTTGGAGACCGCGGTATAGGTCTGTTACCGAGAGCAGAGGTTGGAAATTGGGGTGCAGAAGGATCGTTACAGAGACCAGACTTTGGAGACTGCGGTATAGAAAAACTGTTACAGAGAGCAGAGTTTGGAGACTGGGGTGCAGAAGGAATGTTACAGAGAGCACAGGTTGGAGACTGAAATGCAGAAGGATAGATACAGAGAGCAGAGGTTTGAGACTGAGGTTCAAAAGGACTGATCCAGAAAGCAGAGTTTGGAGACTGGGGTGCTGAAAGACTGTAATTAAGAGCAAATGTTGGAGACTGGGGAGCACAATGACTGTTGCAGAGGACAGAGGTTAGAGACTGGGGTGCCGCAGGGCACTTGCAGAAGGCAGAGGTTAAATACTGGGGTGGAAAATGAATGTTACAGAGAGCAGAGTTTTGAAACTGGAGTGCAGAAGGATGTTACAGAGAGTAGAGTTTGGAGACTGTGGTGTAGTAGGTTTGTTACAGAGAGCAGAGGTTGGAGACTAGGGTCCAGAAGGATCGTTGCAGAGAGGAGAGTTTGGAGACTGGGGTTCAGAAGGACTGTTGCAGAGAGCAGAGGCTGGAATCTGATTTGCAGAAAGTCTCTTACAGAGAGCAGAGTATGGAGACTGGGGTGCAGAAGGATTGTTACTAGAGCAGAAGTTGGAGACTGTTTTGCAGAAGGACTGTTGCAGAGATCAGAGGTTAAAGACTGTGGTGCAGTAGGTTCATTGCAGAGAGCAGAGGTTGGAGACGTGGGTTCAGAAGGATTCTTGAAGAGAGCAGATTTTGAAGACTGGGGTGCAGAAGGCCTGCTACAGAGAGCAGAGTTTGGAGACTGAGGTGCAGAAACATTGTTACAGAAAATAGAGGTTGCAAATTGGGGTGCAGAAGAAACGTTACAGAAACCAGAGTTTGGAGACTGTCGTATAGAAAAACTGTTTCAGAGCCCAGAGGTTGTTTACTGGGGTACAGAAGGACTGTTGCAGAGAGCAGAGGTTGGAGACTGGGGTCTAGAAAGATCGTTGCAGAGAGCAAAGTTTGGCGACTGGGCTGCAGAAGGACTGTTGCAGAGAGCAGAGGCTGGAAACTAGGGTGTAGAAGGACTGTTGCAGAGAGCAAATTTTGTAGACTGGAGTGCAGATGGACTGTTGCAGAGAGCAGAGGTTGAGGACTAAGGTGTAGAAGGAATGTTACAAAGAGCAGAGTTTGAAGACTGGGGTGCAGAAGGACTGTTACAGAGATCAGAGGTTGGATACTAGGGTTCATATGGATCTTACAGAGAGCAGAGGTTGAAGACTGGGGTGCAAATGGACTGTTGCAGAGAGCAGAGGTTGGAGACTGAGGTGCAGAAAGATGGTTGCAAAGACCAGAGCTTGGATACTGAGGTGCAGTAGACTGTTGCAGAGAACAAAGGTTTTAGACTGAGGTGAAGAAAGAATGTTACAGAGAGTAGAGGTTTTAGATTTGGGTTCAAAAGGCTTGCTACAGAGATCAGAGTTTGGAGACTGGGGTGCAGAAGGACTATTACAGAGAGCAGAGTTTGGGGACAGGGTTGCAAAAGCATCTTAAGGAAAGCAGAGTTTGGAGACTGAGGTGCAGCAGGACTGTTACAGAGAGCAAAGTTTGGAGACTAGGGTGCAGAAGGATCATTGCAGTTCACAGAGTTTTCAGACTGAGGTGCAGAAGGACTGTTGCAGAGAGCAGGTTTTCGAGACACGAGTGCAGAAACACTGTTGCAGAGAGTAGATGTTGGAGACTGGGATGAATAAAGATCATCCTAGAGAGCAGAGGTTTGAGACTAGGGTGCAGAAGGACTGTTATAGAGAACAGAGGTTGAAGACTGGGGTGCAGAAGCCCTGTTACAGAGAGAAGAGTTTAGAGAAAGGGTGCAGAAGGACTGTTACAGAGGGAAGAGTTTGGAGACTGGGTTACAGAAAGATCTTACACAGAGCAGAGGTTGGAGACTGAGGTGCAGAACGACTGTTAAAGAGAGTAGAGTTTGGAGACTGAGGTGCAGAAGGATTGTTACAAAGAGCAGATGTTGAAGACTGGGGTGCAGAAGGACTGTTGCAGATAGCAGATATGGGAGAATGGGGTGCAGAAAAATTGTCGGAAAGAGCAGATGTTAGAGACTGAGGTGCAGAAGGAATGTTGCAGAGAGCAGAGTTTGGAGTCTGGGGTACAGAAGAGAGAAGAGGTTGGAGACTTGGGTGCAGAAGGACCGCTAGAGAGAGCAGAGTTTGGAGACTGCAGTACAGAAAGACCCTTACAGAGAGCATACGTTGGAAACTAGGGTACAGAAGGACTATTGCAGAGAGCAGATGTTGGAGACTGTGGTTTAGAAGGACTGTTGCATAGAACAGAGGTTAGAGAATGGGGTGTAGAAGGACTTTTGCAGAGAGCATAGGTTGAAGACTGAGGTGCAGAAGGACTGTTAAAGAGAGAAGAGGTTGGAGACTGAGGTTTAGAAGAACCGTTAGAGAGAGCAGAGTTCGGAGACTGGGGTGTAAAAGGATCATTGCAGACAGAAGAGGTTTGAGACTGGGGTGCAGAAGGACTGTTACAGAGGGTAGAGTTTGGAGACTGAGGTGCAGAGGAATGGTTTTTGAGAGCAGAGTTTGGACACTGAGGTGCAAAAGGCCTGTTATAGATAGCAGAGATCAGAGACAAGGGTGCAGAAGAACTGTTACAAAGAGCAGAGTTTTTAGACAAGGTTGCTCAAGGATCTTACAGAGAGCAGAGGTTGGAGACTAGGGTGCAAAAAGATCGTTGCAGAGAACAGAGTTTTCAGACTGAGGTGCAGAAGGACTATTGCAGAGATCACATGTTGGAGACTGGGGTGCAGAAGGACTGTTGCAGAGAGCAGTGGTTGAAGACTGGGGTGCAGAAGGATCGTTGTAGAGAGCAGAGGTTGGAGACTGGGGTGCAGAAGGACTGTTGCAGAGAGCAGTGGTTGAAGACTGGGGTGCAGAAGGATCGTTGTAGAGAGCAGAGGTTGGAGACTGGGGTGAAGAAGGATTGTTATAGAGAAAAGAGGTCGGAGACTGGGGTGTAGAAGGCCTGTTACGGAGAGCAGAGTTTGGAGTAGGGGTGCAGTAGTACTTTTCCAGAGAGTAGAGTTTAGAGAATGAGGTACAGAAGGATCGTTATAGAGAGCGAAGGTTGGAGACTGCGTTGCACAAGGACTGCTGCAGAGAGCAGAGGCTGGATATGGGGTGTAGAAGAACTGTTGCGGAGAGCACAGGTTTGAGATTTGTGTGCAGAAGCACTGTTGCAGAGAGTAGAGGTTGGAGACTGCCTTTCAGTAGGACTGTTACAAAGGCAGAGTTTGGAGACTTGGTGCAGAAGGACTGTTGTGGAGAGCAGATGTTGGAGACTGGGATTAAGAAGGACTGTTGCAAAGAGAAGAGTTTGTAGACTGAGGTCCAGAAGGACTGTTACAGAGAGCAGAGGTTGGAGATTCGGTTGAAGATGGACTGATACAGAAAGCAGAGTTTGGAGACTCCGGTGTAGAAGGACTGATGCAGACAGCAGATGTTGGAAAATGGAGTGCAAAAGGCCTGTTACACAGAGCAGAGGTTGGAGACTGGG
This sequence comes from Ictidomys tridecemlineatus, assembly GCF_052094955.1. NCBI lineage: Eukaryota > Metazoa > Chordata > Mammalia > Rodentia > Sciuridae > Ictidomys > Ictidomys tridecemlineatus. Next base: position 9,015 of record NW_027523924.1, on the reverse strand, counting down.
GGGCAGATGGACTGTTACAAACAGCAGAGTTTGGAGACAGGGTTGCAGTAGGAACTTACAGAGAGAAGATTTTGGAGACTGTGGTACAGCAGAACTGTTATAGAGATAAGAGGTTGGAGACTGGTGTGAAAAATGATCGTTTCAGAGAATAGAGTTTTCAGACTGAGGTGCAGAAGGACTGTTGCAGAGAGAAGATATTGGAGAATGGGATGCAGAACGACTGTTGCAGTGAGCAGAGATTGGAGAGTGGCATGCAGAAGGATTGTTGTAGCGAGCAGAGGTTTGAGACCGGCGTGCAGAAGGACTGTTACAGAGAACAGAGGTTGGAGAAGGTGTGCAGAAGGACTGTTCCAGAGGGAAGAGTTTACAGACTCGGTTGCAGAAGGATCTTACAGAGAGAATATGTTGAAGACTGAAGTGCAGAAGGACTGTTACAGAGAGTAGAGTTTAGAGACTGAAGTTCAGTAGGACCGTTGTAGAGAGCAGTGTTTGGAGACTGAGGTGCAGAAGGATTGTTACAGAGAGCAGAGTTTGGAGACTGGGGTGCATAAGGACTGTTGCAGATAGCAGAGTTTGGGTAATGGGGTGTAGAAGGACTGTTACAGAAAGCAGAGTTTGGAGACTGGGGTGCAGAAGGACTGTTGCAGATAGCAGAGATTGGAGACTGAGGTGCAGAAGGAATGTTACAGAGAGATGAAGTTGGAGACTGGGATGCAGAAGGACTGATACAGAAAGCAGAGTTTGGAGACTGGGTGCAGAAGGACCATGACAGAAAGCAGAGGTTGGGGTCTGCGGGACAGAACACATGTTGGAGACTGGGGGGCAGAACAACTCTTACAGAGAGCAGAGTTTTTAGACAAGGTTGTAACAGGATCTTACAAAGAGCAGAAGTTGTAAATCGAGGTGCAGCAGGACTGTTATAGAGAGCAGAGGTTGGAGACTGAGGAGCAAAAGGACTGTTACAGAGAGTAGAGTTAGGAAATTTGGGTGCAAAAGGCCTGTTACAGAGAGCAGAGGTTGGAGACTGGGGTGCAGAAGAACTCCTACAGAGAGCAGAGTTGTTAGACAAGGTTGCAAAAGGATCTTACAAAGAGCAGAGGTTGTAGACTGAGGTGCAGCAGGACTGTTACAGAGAGCAGAGTTTGGAGACTGTGGGGCAGAAGGACCATTGCAGAGATCAGAGTTTGGTAACTGAGGTGAAGAAGGATTGTTACAGAGAACAGAAGTTGGAGCCTGGGGTGCAGAAGGACTGTTGTAGAGAGCAGAGTTTCGAGACTGGGGTTTACAAGCATGGTTGCCGAGAGCAGAGGTTGGAGACTGGGGTGCAGACGGACTGTTACAGAGAGCAGAGTTTGGAGACAGGGTTGCAGAAGGATCTTACAGAGAGCAGAGTTTCGAGACTTAGGTGCAATGGGACTATTACAGAGAGCAGAGTTTGAAGACTGGGGTGCAGAAAGATCGTTGCAGATAACAGAGTTTTCAGACTGAGTTGCAGTAGGACTGTTGCAGACAGCAGAGGTTGGAGACAGGGGTGCAGAAGGATTGTTGCATAGAGCAGATGTTGGATATTGGGGTGAAGAAGGATCATTGTAGAGAGCAGAGGTTGGAGACTGGGGTGCAGAAGGACTGTTGCAGAAAGCAGATGTTGGAGACTATTTTGCAGAAGGATCTTTGCAGAAAGCAGAAGTTTGAGACTGTGGTGCAGAAGGAATGTTACAGGGAGATGAAGTTGGAGACTGGGATGCAAAAGGACTGATACAGAAAGCAGAGGTTGGAGACTGGGTGCAGAAAAACCATTACAGGAATCAGAGGTTGGGGTCTGTGAGACAGAACACATGTTGGAGACTGGGGTGCAGAACAAATTCTACAGAGAGCAGAGTTTTTAGACAAGGTTGTAAAAGGATCTTACAAAGAGCAGAAGTTTTAAATCGAGGTGCAGCAGGACTGTTACAGAGAGCAGAGGTTGGAGACTGAGGAGTAAAAGGACTGTTACAGAGAGTAGAGTTGGGAGATTTGGGTGAAAAAGGCCTGTTACAGATAGCAGAGTTTGGAGACTGGGGTGCAGAAGGATCGTTGTAGAGAGAAAAATTTTGAGACTGGGGTGCAGAAGGATTGTTATAAAGAACAGAGGTTGGAGGCCTGGGTGCAGAAGGCCTGTTACGGGCAGCAGAGTTTTGACAAGGGGTTCAGAAGTACATTTACAGATAGTAGTTTTTGGAGACTGAGGTGCAGAAAAACCGTTGCAGAGAGCAGAGGTTGAAGACTGAGGTGCAGAAAAATTGTTACAGAGAGCATATGTTGGAGACTGGGTTGCAGAGGGATTGTTGCAGAGAGCACAGGCTAGACACTGGGGTGTATAAGGACTGTAGCAGAGAGCACAGGTTCACATTGGGGTGCAGAAGGACTGTTGCAGAGAGCAGAGGTTGGAGATTGGGTTACATTAGGACTGTTACAGAGGCAGAAGTTGGAGATTTGGTGCAGAAAGACTGTTGCAGAAAGCAGATGTTGGAGATTTGGGTGCAGAAAGACTGTTGCAGAGAGCAGAGTTTGTAGACTAAGGTGCAGAAAGACTCTTACAGAAAGCAGATGTTGGAAATTGTGGTGCAGATGGAGTGATACAGTAAGCAGAGTTTGGAGACTGGGGTTTGGACGGACTGTTGCAGAGAGAAGAGGTTGGAGAATAGGGTGCAAAAAGCCTGTTACAGGCAGCAGAGGTTGGACACTGGGGTGCAGAAGGACTGTTACAGAGAGCAGAGTTTTGAGACTGGGGTGCAGTAGGATCCTTGCAGAGAACAAAGTTTTCAGACTGAGGTGCAGAAGGAGTGTTGCAGAGAGCAGAGTTTTTAAACTGAGGTGCAGAAGGAGTGTTACAGAGAGAAGAGATTGGAGACTTGGGTGCAGAAGGAACGTTACATAGAGCAGATTTTTTAGAGTGCACTACAGGAGGACTGTTACAGAGAGCAGAGTTTGAAGACTGGGGTGCAGAATGACCGTTGCAGAGAGCAGATGTTGAAGACAGTGGTGGAGAAGGACTGTTACAGAGAGCAGACGTTGGAGAGTGAGGTGCAGAAGGATTGTTACAGAGAGCAGAGGTTGGAGACTGGGGTGCAGAAGGACCATTACAGAGAGCAGAGGTTGGAGACTGAGGTACAAAAAGACTTTTAAAGAGAGCAGAGTTTGGATACTGGGGTGCAGAAAAACTGCTAGAAAAAGCAGAGTTTGGAGACTGGGATGAATAATGATCTTTCAGAGAGCAGAGTCTGGAGACTGGGGTGCAGAAGGACTGTTGCAGAGAGCAGAAGTTGCAGTCTGAGGTGCAGAAGGATAGTTGAAGAGAGAAGAGGTTGGAGATTGGGGTGCAGAAAGACTGTTACAGAAAACAGATGCTGGAAATTGGGTAGCAGAAGGAAAGTTACAAAGAGAAGAGGTTGGAGACTGCGATACAAAAAGACTGTTACAGAGAGCAGAGGTTGGAGACTGGGTAAAAGAAGGATCCTTTCAGAGAGCAGATGTTATAGACTAGGGTGCAGAAGAAATGTTACAGAGAGCAGAGGTTGGAGACTGAGTTGCAGATGGGTCGTTACAGAGAGCAGAGGTTGGAGACTGGGGTGTGGAAGGACCATTCGTGAGAGCAGAGGTTGGATACTGAGGTGCAGAAGGACATTTACAGAGAGCAAAGGTTGGAGACTGGCGTGCAGAAGGATTCTTTCACAGAGAAGAGCATGGGGTGCAGAAAGAGTGATAAAGACAGCAGAGTTTGAAGATTGGGGTGCAGAAGAACTGTATAGAGAGTAGAGGTTGGAGACTGGGGTTCAGAAGGATTGTTACAGAGAGCAGAGTTTGGAGACTTGGGTGCAGAAGGACTGTTACAGAGAGCAGAGGTTTGAGACTGTGGTGCAGAAGAACTGTTACAGAGAGCAGAGGTTGGAAACTAGGGTGTAGAAGGCCTGTTACAGGGAGCAGAAGTTGGAGACTGAGGTGCAGAAAAATTGGTTCAGAGAGGAGAGGTTGGCGAATGAGATGCAGAAGGACTGTTACAGAGAGCAGAAGTTGGGAACTGGGTGCAGAAGGATCTTTGCAGAGAGCAGACGTTGGAACCTGAGGTGCAGAAGGATCGTTGCAGAGATCAGAATTTGGAGACTAAGGTCTGGAACAAAGTTACAGAAAGCACAGTTCGGAGACTGGGGAGAAGAGAAAATGTTGCAGAGAGCAGAGGTAGGAACTGGGGTGCAGAAGGACTATTGCAGAGAACAAATTTGGAGACGGAGGTGCAGAAGAACTGATACAGAGAGCAGCAGAAGTTGGAGACTGAGGTCCAGAAGGATTGTTACAGAGATCAGAGGGTGGAGACTGGGGTGCAGAATGAGTGTTAAAGAGAACAGAATTTTGAGATTTGGGGTGCAGAAGAACTGTTACCGAGAGCAGAATTTGGAGACTGGGGTGCAGAAGGACTGTTGCAGAGAGCAGAGTTTGGAGCTTGGGGAGAAGAAGGATCGTTGCAGAGAGCAGATGTTGGAGACTGCGATGCAGAAGGACTGTTACAGAGTGCAGAGTTTGGAGACTGAGGTGCAGAAGGATCATTTGAGAGAGTAGAGGTTGAAGACTGGGGTGCAGAAGAACCGTGACAGATTACAGAGGTTGGATACTGAGGTGCAAAAAGACTTTTACAGAGAGGAGAGGTTGTAGACTGGGGTGTCAAAGGATTCTTACAGAGAGCAGAGGATGGAGACTGGGGTTCAGAACTAGTGTTAAAGAGAGCAGAGTTTGGAGATTGGGGTTCAGAAGAACTGTTACAGAAAGCAGAGGTTGGAGATTGTGGTGAGGAAGGATCATTGCAGAGAGCAGAGGTTGGAGACTGAGGTTCAGAAGGATTTTACAGAGAACAGATTTTGGACACCGATGTGCAGAAGGACTGTTACAGAGGTCAGAGCTAGGTGTATGGGGTGCAGAAGGACTGTTGCGGAGAGCAGAGTTTGGAGACTGGGTTGCAGAAAGATCGTTACAGAGAGCAGAGTTTGGAGACCAGGGTGCAGTAGGATAGTTACAGAAAGCATAGGTTAAAGACTGGGGTGCAGAAGAAACGGTGCAGAAAGCAGAGGTTGGAGACTGTGATGCAGAAAGACTGTAGCAGAGAGCAGAGGTTGGAGACTGGGGTATAGAAGGACTGTTGCAGAGAGCAGACTTTGGAGACTAGGATGCAGAATGATCCTTGCAGAGAGCAGCGGTTGAGACTGGGGAGCAGAAGGTCCGTTGCCAAGTGATGAGGTTGGAGACTGAGGTTCAGAAGGACTGTTACAGAGAGCAGAGTTTGGAGACTGAGGTGCAGAAGACCTGTTACAGAGAGCAGATATTTGAGACTGGGGTGCAAAAGGATTGTTACAGATAGCACAGTTTGAAGACTGGGGTTTAGAAAGATTGTTGCAGAGAGCAGGGGTTTCAGACTGTGGCTTAGAATGACTGTTACAGAGAGCAGAGGTTGGAGTTTGAGGTGCAGAAGGACTGTTTCAGAAAACAGAGGTTGGCATTTGGGGTTCAGAAGTACCGTTATAGAGAGAAGAGGTTGGAGACTGCGGTACAGAAGGACTGTTACAGTGAGCAGAGTTTGGAGACTGGGGTGCAGAAAGACTGTTACAGAGAGCAGATGTTGGAGACAGAGGTGCAATAGGATTGTTACAGAGAGCAGAGATTGGAGACTGGGGTGCAGAAGGACCATTAGAGAGAGCAAAGAATAAAGACTGAGGTGCAGAAGGACTTTTACAGAGAGCAGAGGTTGGAGACAGAGGTGCAGAAAGATCGTTGCAGAGAGAAGAGTTTGAAGACTGTTGTGCAGAACGAGTGTTACAGAGAGCAGTGTTTGGAGATTGGGGTGCAGAAGAACTGTTACTGAGAGCAGAGGTTGGAGACAGGGGTGCAGAAGGACTGTTTCAGAGAGTAGAGTTTGGAGACTGAGGTGCAGAAGGACTGTTACAGAGAGTTGATTTTGGAAACTGAGATGTAGAAGGACAATTGAAGAGAGCGGAGGTTGTAGCCTGGAAAGAAAAAGGATCATTGCAGAGAGCAGATGTTGGAGACTGGGTGCAGAAGGACTATTAAAGAGAGCAGAGGTTGGAGACTGAGGTGCAGAATGATCATTTCTGAGTGCAGATGTTTGAGACTGGGGTGCAGAAGGACTTTTACAGATTGCAGAACTTGGAGACTGAGGTGCAGATTGACTTTTACAGAGAGGAGAGGTTGGAGACTGGGGTGCAAAAGGATTCTTACAGAGAGCAGAGAATGGAGACTGGGGTGCAAAAGGATCGTTGCAGAGAGCAGAGGTTGGAGAATGAGGTGAAGAAGGATCGCTACAGAGAGCAGAGTTTGGAGACTGGGGTGCAGCAGGACAGTTACAGAGAGCACAGGTTGGAGACTAGGGTGCAGAAGAAATGTTGCAGAGAGAAGAGGTTGGAGACTGGGGTGCAGAAGGACTGTTGCAGAGAGCAGTTGTAGCAGACTGGAATGCAGAAGGATCATTGCAGAGAGAAGAGGTTGGAGACTGCGGTTTAGAAGGACTGTTTCAGAAAACAGAGGTTGGAGACTGAGGTGCAGAAGAATCGTTGCAGAAAGAAGAGGTTGGAGACTGGTGTGCAGAAGGCCTGTTACAGTGAGCAGAGTTTGGAGACTGGGGTGCAGAAGACCTGTTGCAGAGAGCAGAGGTTGGAGACTTGGGTGCAAAAGGATTGTTATAGATAGCACAGTTTGGAGACTGGGGTTTAGAAGGATAGTTGCAGACAGCTGAGGTTTCAGACTGAGGCTTAGAAGGACTGTTACAGAGAGCAGAGGTTGGAATCTGAGGTGCAGAAGGACTGTTACAGAAAGCAGAGGTTGGAAATTGCGGTGATGGAGGACAGTTATAGAGAGAAGAGGTTGGAGACTGGGGTACAGAAGGAGTGTTATAAAGAGCAGAGTTTGGATTGTTTGGTGCAAAGGACCGTTGTAGAGAGCAGATGTTGGAGATTAGGGTGTAGAAGGACTGTTACAGAGAGCAGACTTTGGAGACTAGGGTGTAGAAGGACTGTTACAGAGAGCAGACTTTGGAGACTGAGGTGCAGAAGGATTGTTACAGAGAGCAGAGTTTCGAGATTGGGGTGCAGAAAGCCTGTTACAGAGAGCAGAGTTTGAAGACTGAGTTTCAGAAGGACTGTTAAAGAGAGCAGAGGTTGAAGACTGAGGTGCAGAAGAATTGGTACAGAGAGGAGAGTTTGGAGACTGAAGTGCAGAAGGACTGTTACAGAGAACAGAGGTTGGAAACTGGGGTGCAGTTGGATCGTTGCAGAGAGCAGACATTGGAAACTGAGGTGCAGAAAGATCGTTGCAGAGAGCAGAGGTTGAAGACTGGGGTGCAGAAGGACTGTAGAAGAGAGCAGAGGTTTGAGACTGGTGTGTAGAAGGACTGTTTCAGAGAGCAGACATTGGAGACTGGGATGCAGAAGGATCGTTGCAGAGAGCAGATGTTGGAGACTGGTGTGTAGAAGAATTTTTGCAGAGAGTAGAATTTTGAGACTGGGGTGCAGAAGGACTGTTGCAGAGAGCAGAGGTTGGAGACTGAGGTGCAGAAGGACTGTTACAGAGAGCAGAGGTTTTAGACTGGTGTGCAGAATAACTGATATGGAAAGTAGAGTTTGGAGACTCAGGTGCAGAAAGACTGTTACAGATAGCAGAGTTTGTAGCCTGGTGTGCAGAAGGACTGCTGCAGAGAACAGAGGTTGGATACTGGGGTGCAGAAGGGCCGATGAAGAGGGATGAGGTTGGAGACTTAGGTGCAGATTGACTGTTACAGAGAGCAAAGTTTGGAAAACGGGGTGCAGAAGATCTTACAGAGAGCAGAGGTTGGAGACTGGGGTGCAGAAGGACTGTTGCAGAGACCAGAGGTTGCAGACTGAGGTGCAGAAGAACCATTGCAGAGAGAAGAGTTTGGAGACTAGGGTGCAAAAGGACTTTTACAGAGAGCAGAATTTGGAGACTGGTTTGCAGGAGACCTGTTATAGAGAGCAGATGTTGGGGACTGGGGTGCAGAAGGATTGTTACAGATAGCACAGTTTGGAGACTGGGGTTTAGAAGGATTGTTGCAGAAAGCAGAAGTTTCAGACTGAGGCTTAGAATCACTGTTACAGAGAGCAGAGTTTGGAAATTGGGGTATAGAAGGACCGTTATAGAAACAAGAGGTTGGAGAATGCCGTACAGAAGGACTGTTGCAGAGAGCAGAGTTTGGAGACTGGGGTGCAGAAGGACCGTTGCAGAGAGCAGATTTGGGAGACTGGGATGCAGAAGGATCATTGCAGAGAGCAGAGGTTGGAGACTGAGGTGCAGAACGAATGTTACAGACAGCAGAGATTTTAGACTGGGGTCCAGAATATCTGATACGGAAAGTAGAGTTTGGAGACTGGGGTGCAGAAGGACTCTTACAGAGAGCAGAGTTTTTAGCCTGGGGTGCAGAAGGACAGCTGCAGAGAACAGAGGTTGGATACTGAGGTGCACAAGGGCCGTTGCAGAGAGATGAGGTTGGAGACTGACATACAGAATGCTGTTACAGAGAGCAAAGTATGGAGAACGGGGTGCAGAAGGATCTTACAGAGAGCAGACGTTAGAGACTGGGATGCAGAAGGATCCTTGCAGAGAGCAGATGTTGGAGACTGGGTTGTAGAAGGACTTTTGCAGAGAGCATAGGTTAAAGAATGGGGTGGAGAAGGCCTGATACAGAGAGCAGAGTTTGCAGACTGGGTTGCAGAAGACCTGTTACAGAGAGCAGGTGTTGGAGACTGGGGTGCAGAAGGTTTGTTACAGATAGCACAGTTTGGAGACTGTTGTTTAGAAGGATTGTTACAGAGAGCAGAAGTTTCAGACTGAGGCTTGGAATGACTGTTACAGAGAGGAGAGGTTGGAAATTGGGGTGCAGAAGAATCGTTATAGAGGAGAAGTGGTTGGAGACTGGGGTGCAGAAGGACCATTGCAGAGAGCAGATGTAGGACACTGGGGTGT
>NW_027523923.1:0-38800 GCF_052094955.1 Ictidomys tridecemlineatus | reverse complement strand
GCTCTCTGTAACAGTCCTTCTGCACCTCGTTCTCTAACCTCTACTCTCTGCAACAAAGTCTACTGCACCCGAGTTTCCAAGCTCTTCTCTCTGCAACATTCCTTATACACTCCAGTCTCCAACCACTGCTCTCTGCAAAAATCCTTTTGCATCCCAGTCTCCAACTTCTGCTCTCTACAACAGTCCTTCTGCACTCCAGTCTCCAACCTCTGCTCTCCGCTACAGTCCTTCTTCACCCCAGTTTCAAAACTCTGCTCTCTACAACATTTCTTCTGCACCCCAGTCTCCAACCTGTGCTCTCTGTAACTGTCCTGCAGCACCCCAGTATCCAAACTCTGATCTCTGTAGCTATCCTTCTGCACCTCAGTCTTCAACCTCTGCTCTCTGCAAGATCCTTCTCCACCTCAATCTCCAAGTTTTGCAATCTGTTACGGTCCTTCTGCACCCCAGTCTCCAACCTCTGCTCTATGAGACGATTCTTCTGAACCTTAGTCTCCAACCTCTGCTCTCTGTAACAAACCTTCTGCACCCCCACTCTCCAAACTCTGCACTCTGTAACAGGCCTTCTTCAACCCAGTTTCCAACCTCTTCTCTCTGCAACGATCCTTCTTCACATCAGTCTCCATCCTCTGCTCTCTGCAACTGTCCTTCTGCACCCCAGTCTCCTTCCTCTGCTCTCTGTAAAAATCCTTCTGCACCCAGTCTCCAACCGCTCCTTTCTGTAACAGTCCTTCTGCACCTCAGTGTCCAACCTCTGCTCTCTGTAATGAACCTTCAGCACCTCAGTCTCCATCCGCTGCTCTCTGTAACAGGCCTTCTGAACCCCATTCTCCAACCTATGCTTTCTGGAACAGTCCTTTGCACACCAGTATCCTAACTCTGCTCTCTGTAACAGTCCTTCTGTACTGCAGTCTCAAAACTCTGCTCTCTGTAACGGTCCTTCTGCACCCCAGTCTCCAACGTCAGCTTTCTGTATCACTTCTTCTGCACCAAGTCTCCAACCTCTGCATTCAGTAAGAGTCCTTCTGCAACCCAGTCTCCAACTTCTGCTCTCTGCAACATTTCTTCTGCACCCAAGTCTCAATCGGTGCTCTCTGTAACTGTCCTTCGGCATTCCAGTATCCAACCTCTGCTCTCTGTAACGATATTTCTGCACCACATTCTGAAACCTCTGCTCTCTGCAACGATCTTTCTGAACCTCATAATCCAACCTCTGCTCTCCGCAATGATCCTTCTGCACCCCAGTCTCCAACCTCTGCTCTCTGTAAGAGTCCTTCTGCACTACAGTCTCCATTCTCTGCTCTCTGTAACAATCTTTCTGCACCTCATTCTCCATTCTCTGCTATCTGTAACAATCCATCGGCACACCAGTCTCCAACCTTCAGCTCTCTGCATCGAAACTTCTGCACCTCAGTCTCAAAACTCTACTCTCTGTAACAGTCCTTCTGCACCCCGGTCTCAAACCACTGCTGTCTGCAACAGTCCTTCTGCACCCCAGTCTCCAACCTCTGCTCTCTGCAATTATCTTTTTGCACCCCAGTCTCCAACCTCTGCTCTCTGTAACAGTCCTTCTGTACCTCAGTCTCCAAACTCTGGTCTCTGCAAAAGTCCTTCTACACCCCAGTCTTCAACCTCTGGTATCTGCAACAGTCCTTCTGCATCCCAGTCTCCAACCTCTGCTCTCTGTAATAATCTTTCTGTACCTCAGTCTCCAACCTCTACTCTCTGTAACAGTCCTTCTGCTTCTCAGTCTCCAAACTCTTCTCTCTGCAAAAGTCCTTCAGAACCGCTGTTTCAAATTCTTGTTCTTGCAACAGTTCATCTACACCCCAGAACCAACCTCTGCTATCTGCAACAGTCCTTCTGCACCTTAGTCTTCAACCGCTGCTCTCTGCAACTAACCTTCTTCACCCCAGTCTCCAAAATCTGCTCTCTGCAACAGTCCTTCTGTACCTCAGTCTGAAAACTGTGCTCTCTGCAAGGAGACTTCTTCACCTCAGTTCCCGAACTCTGATCTCTGAAATGGTTCTTCTAAACCCCAGTATCCAACCTCTGCTCTCTGTAACAATCTTTCTGCACCGAAGTCTCCAACATCTGCTCTCTGAAAAAGTCCTTCTGCACCCCAGTCTCCAACATCTGCTCTCTGCAACAGTCGTTCTGCACCTCAGTCTAAAAACTCTGCTCTCTGAAACGATCCTTGTGCACCCCAGTCTCCAAACTCTTCACTCTGAAACAGTCCTTCTCCACCCCAGTCTCCAACCTCTGCTCTCTGTAACAGTCCTCCTGTAGTGTAGTCTTTAAAATCTGCTCTCTGTAACGGTCCTTCTGCACCCCAGTTTCTAACCTTTGCTTTCTTTATCAGTCCATCAGCAACCCAGTCTCCAACCTCTGCTCTCTGTAACAGTCCTTCTGCACCTAAGTCTCTAAACTCTTCTGTCTGCAACAGTCCTTCTGCACCAAAGTCTCAAACCTCTGCTTCGTGCAACAGTCCTTCTGCACCCCTTCTTCAAACTCTGTTCTCTGTAACAGTCCTTCTGCACACCAGTCTCAATACTCTGCTCTCCCCAATAAACTTTCTGTACCCCAGTCTCCTTCCTCGGCTCTCTGCAACAGTCCTTCTCCACCCAAGTCTCCAACCTCTGCTCTCTGTAACAGTCCTCCTGTAGTGCACTCTCAAAAATCTGCTCTTTGTAACAGTACTTCTGCACCCCAGTCTCCAATCTCTGCTCTCTGAAACAGTCTTTCTGCACCTCAGTCTCCAAACTCTGCTCTCTGCAACAGTCCTCATGAACCTCAGTCTAAAATCTCTGTTCTCGGCAAGGATTCTTCTGCACCCCATTCTCAAAACTCTGCTCTCTGTAACAGTCCTTCTGCAGCCCAGTCTCCAAACTCTGCTTACTGTATCAGTCCATCTGCACGACAATTTCCAAAACCTGCTCTCTGTAAGAGTCTTTCTTAACCACAGTCTACAAACTCTGCCCTCTGCAACAGTCATTCTGCAACCCAATCTCCATCATCTTCTCTCTGCAACAGACCTTCTGCACCAAATCTTCAACCTCTGCCTCTGTAACAGTCCATCTGTAACTCAGTCTCCAACCTCTGCTCTCTGCAACAGTCTTTCTGCACACCAATGTGAACCTGTTCTCTCCGCTACAGTCCTTATACACCCCAGTGTCTAGCCTCTGCTCTCTGCAACAGACCCTCTTTAACCCAGTCTTCAACCTCTGCTCTACTTAACAATCCTTCTGCACCTTAATCTCCAACCTCTTCTCTCTGCAATGATCTTTCTGCACCTAAGTCTTCAAAAACTACTCTATGTAAATGTATTTCTGAACCCCTTGTCTAAACTCTGCTTTCCATAACAGGCCTTCTGCACCCCAGTATCCAAACTTTTGCTCTCTACAACGATCCTTCTGGACCCTAGTCTCCAATCTCTGCTCTATGTAACAGGCCTTTTGCACCCAAATCTCCCACCTCTACTCTCTGTAACAGTCCTCTTGCACCCCAGTCTCCAACCTCTGCTATCTGCAACAGTCCTTCTGCACCCCAGTCTTCAACCTCTTCTCTCTGTAACAATCATTCTGTACCTAAGTCTTCAACCTCTACTCTCTGTAACAGTCCTTCTGCATCTCAGTCTTCAAACTCTGCTCCCTGCAACAGTCCTTCAGAACCGCTGTCTCAAATTCTTGTCCCTGCAACAGTCCTTCTACACCCAAGTCTCCAACCTCTGCTATCTGCAACAGTCCTTCTGCACCTTAGTCTCTGAACTCTACTATCTGTAACAGTCCTTCTGCACCTCAGTCTCCAACCTCTGCTCTCTGTAAGATCCTTTTACACCCCTGTTTCCAAACCCTGTTTGTCTCCAACCTCTTCTCTCTGTAAGATCTTTCTGCACCCCTGTTTCCAAAAGCTGTTTCCAACCTCTCCTCTCTGTAACAGGCCTTCTGTACGCCAGTCTATAAATCTTCTCTCTGTAGCAGGCCTTTTGCACCCAAGTCTCCAAACTCTGCTCTCTGCAACGATCCTTCTGCACCCCAGTATTTAAACTCTGCTCTCTGCAATGATCCTACCTCTGATCTCCAGAACAGTCCTTCTGCACCTCAGTCTACAAATTCTGCTTTCTGTAAGATCCTTCTGCACTGCTGTCTCCAAACTCTGCTCTCTGCAACAGTCCTTTGGAACCCTAGTTACCAACATTTGCTCTTTTTACAGTCCTTCTGCACCCCCGTCTCCAAACTCTGCTCTTTTTAACGGTCTTTCTGTACCCGAGATTCCAATATCTGCTTTCTGTATCAGTCCTTCTGCACCCCAGTCTCCAACCTCTGCTTTCTATAAAAGTCCTTCTGCACCTCAGTTTCCAACCTCTGCTCTCTGCAACAGTCATTCTACATCGCAGTCTAAAACCTCTGCTCTCTGCAACAGTCCTTCTGCACCTCAGTCTCCAACCTCTGCTCTCTGCAAGGGTCCTTCTGCACCTCAGTCTCCAACCTCTATTCTCTGTAAAAGTGCTTCTTCACCTCAGTCTCTAATCTCTGCTCTCTTTAATATCCTTCTGCAACCCAGTCTCCAAACGCTTCTCTCTGTAACAGTCCTTAATCACCCCAGCCTCCAAACTCTGCTCTCTTAAACAGGCCTTCTGCATCCCAGTCTCTAACCTCTGGTCTATTTATCAGTCCATCTGCACCCCAGTCTCCAACATCTGCTCTCTGCAATGATCCTTCTGCACCGCAGTCTCCAAACTCTGTTCGCTGCAAAAGTCCTTGTGCAACCAAGTCTACAACATCTGCTCTCTGCAAAATTTCTTCTGTACCTCAGTCTGAAAACTCTGCTCTCTGCAATAATCCTTCTGCACGCCAGTATCAAAACTCTGCTCTCTGTAACTGTCCTACAGCACCTCAATCGCAAACGTATGCTTTAAGCAACAGTCCTTCTGCACCTCAGTCTCCAACCTCTGCTCTCTGCAACATTTCTTCTGCACCCCAGTATCAAACTATTGCTCTCTGAATAAGTCCGTCAGCACCCCAGTCTCCAACCTCTGCTTTCTGTAACGATCCTTCTGCACCCCAGTCTCGAAACTTCGCTCTCTGTAACAGTCCTTCTGAACCTCAGTCTCCAAAATCTTTTCTCTGTAAGATACTTCTGAAACCCAGTCTCCAACGTCTCCTCTCTGTAACAGTCCTTCTGAAGCCAAGTCTTTAACCTCTGGTCTCTGCAAAAGTCCTTCTGCACCTCAGTCTCCAAACTCTGCTTTCTTCAACAGTCCTTCTGCAAACAAATCTCCAACTTCTGCTCTTTGGAACATTTCTTCTGCACATCAGTCTCCAACCTGTGCTCTCTGTAAAAGTCCTTCTGCACCCCAGTCTCGAACCTCTGCTCTCTGCAACGATCCTTCTGTACCTCAGTCTCAAACCTCTGCTCTCTGCAACGATCCTTCTGCACGCTAGTCTGAAAACTCTGCTAGCTGCAACAGTTTTTGTTAAACCCAGTCTGCAACAGTTCTACTGTACCTTAGTCTGAAAACTCTGCTCTCTGCAATAATCCATCTGAACCCCAGTCTCCAACATCTGCTCTCTGTAACAGTCCTTCTGTACCTTAGTCTCCTATCACTGCTCTCTGCAACAGTCTTTCTACACCCCAGTTTCCATAATCTGATAGCTCCAACGATCCTTCTGCACCCCAGTCTCCAAACTATGTTCTCAATATCAGTTCTGATGAACCCCAGACTCCAACCTCTGCTCTCTATAACAGTCCTTCTGTACCACAGTCTCCAACCTCTGTTCTCTGTAAGGGTCTTTATGCACCCCAGGATCCAACCTCTCCTTTCTGTATCAGTTTTTTTGAACCACAGTCTCCAAACTCTGCCCTCTGTAAGAGTCCTTCTGCAACTCAGTCTGCAAACTCTGCTCTCTGCAACACTCCTTCTGCACCCCAGTCTCCATCCTCTGCTCTCTGCAACAGTCATTCTCCACCCCAGTCTCCAAACTTTGCTCTCTGTAACAATCTTTCTGTACTGCATTCTCCAACCTCTGCTCTCCATAAGGGTACTTCTGCACCCGAGTCTCCAACCTCTGCTTTCTGTGTCAGTCCTTCTGCATCCCAGTCTTTAACCTCTGCTCTGAGTAACTGTCCTCCTGCTCCTTAGTCTCCAACCTCTGCTCTCTGCTACAGTCCTTCTGGACCCCAATATTCAACCTCTACTCTCTGCAACAGTCCTTGTACATCCCAGTCTAAAACCTCTGCTCTCTGCAACAGTCCTTCTGCACCCCAGTCTCCAAACTCTGCTCTCTGTAACAATACTTCTGCACCTCAGTTTCCTAACTCTGCTCTCTGCAACGGTCCTTTTGCACCTCAGTTTCCAACCTCTGCTCTCTGCAACAGTCATTCTACATCGCAGTCTAAAACCTCTGCTCTCTGCAACAGTCCTTCTGCACCTCAGTCTCCAACCTCTACTCTCTGCAAGGGTCCTTCTGCACCTCAGTCTCCAACCTCTACTCTCTGTAACAGTGCTTCTGCACCTAAGTTTTCATTGTCTGTTCTCTGTAAGATTCTTCTGCAACCCAGTCTCAGAACTCTGTTCTCTGTAACAGTCCTTAATCACCCCAGTCTCAAAATTCTTCTCTCTGTCACAGGCCTTTTGCACTCCAGTCTCCAACCTCTGCTCTCTGTATCAGTCCATCTGCACCCCAGTCTCTAACGTCTGCTGTCTGCAACGATCCTTCTGCACCCCAATCTCCAACTTCTGCTCGCTGCAACAGTCCGTGTGCAACCCAGTCTACAACATCTGCTCTCTGCAACAGTTCTTCTGTACATCAGTCTGAAAACTCTGTTGTCTGCAACAATTTTTCTGCACCCGAGTCTCCAACCTCTGCTCTCTGTATCAGTCCTTCTGCACCTAGTCTCCAAACTCTGCTTTCAGCAGCAGTCCTTCTGCACCACAGTCTCCAACATCTGCTCTCTGCAAAATTTCTTCTTTTTCCCAGTGTCAAACCTGTGCTCTCTGTAAAAGTCCGTCTGCACCCCAGTCTCTAACCTCTGCTCTTTGTAACGATCCTTCTGCACCTCAGTCTCCACACGCTTTTCTCTGTAAGATCCTTCTGAAACCCAGTCTCTAACATCTGCTCTCTGTAACAGTCCTTCTGCACCCCAGTCTTTAAACTCTGCTCTCTGTAAAGGTCCTTCTGCACGCCAGTCTCCAAAATCTGCTTTCTCTATCAGTCCTTCAGTCTTTAACCTCTGCTTTCTGCAACAGTCCTTCTGCACCCAAGACTCCAACCTCTGCTCTCTGCAACATTCCTTCTGCACCCCAGGCTCCAAACTTTGCTCTCTGTAATGATCCTTCTACACGCCATTCTTGAACCTCTGCTCTCCCCAATGATCCTTCTGCACCTTAGTCTCCAACCTCTGCTCTCTGCAAAGATCCTTTGTCACCCCAGTCTCAAAACTCTGCTCGATGCAACAGTCTTTGTGAACCCCAGTCTCCAACATCTGCTCTCTGCAACAGTTCTTCTGTACCTCAGTCTGAAAACTCTGCTCTCTGCAATAGTCCATCTTCACCCCAGTCTCCAACCTCCACTCGCTGTAACTGCTCTTTTGTACCTCAGTCTTCAATCTCTGTTCTATGCAACAGTCCTTCTGCACCCAAGTATCCAACATCTGCTCTGGGAAACAGTCCTTAGACACCCCAGTCTCCAACTTCTGCTCTCTGAAACAGTCCTTCTACACCCTAGTCTTCAAACTCTGCTCTCTGCAACAGTCCTTCTATACCCCAGTCTCCATACTCTGCTCGACCCAACGATTGTTCTGGACCCCAGTCTCCAACCTCTGTTCTCTACATAAGTTCTTCTGCACCCCAGTCTCAAAACTTTGCTCTATGTACCAGTCCTTCTGTACCGCAGTCTCCAAACTCTGTTCTCTGTAAGGGTCCTTATGCACCCCAGTATCCAAACTCTGCTTTCTGTATCAGTCGTTTTGCACCACAGTCTCCAAACTATGCCCTCCGTAAGAGTACTTCTGCAACTCAGTCTGCAACATCTGCTCTCTGTAACAGTCCTTCTGCACCCCGGTCTCAATCCTCTGCTCTCTGCAAAAGTCCTACTGCACCCCAGTCTCCAACATCTGCTATCTGCAACAGTCATTCTCCAACTTAGTCTCCAAACTCTGCTCTGTGTAACTGTCCTTCTGCACCTAGTCTCCAACGTCTGCTCTCTGCTACAGTCCTTCTGGAACCCAGTCTCCATCATCTACTCTCTGCAACATTCCTTCTACACCTCAGTCTCCAACCTCTGCTCTCTGTAACAGTCCTTCTGTACTGGAGACTTCAACCTCTTCTTTCTGTAATAGTCCTCCTGTACCCCAGTCTTAAACTTCTGCTTTCTATATCATTCCTTCTGCAAGCCTATCTCAATCCTCTGCTCTCTATAACAGTCCTTCTGCAACTCAGTCTTTAACCTCTGCTCTCTGCAACGGTTCTTTCTGCACCCAAATCTCCAACTTCTGATCTATGCAAAAGTACTTCTGCACCCCAGTTTCCAACCTCTGCTCTCTGTAACAATCCTTCTGCATGCCAGTCTCCAAATTCTGCTCTCTGAAGCAGTCCTTCTTCATCATAGTCTCCAACTTCTGCTCTCTGTAATACACTTCTGTACCCCAGTCTCCAAACTTTACTCTCTGTTACAATGCTTCTGCACCTCAGTCTCCAACCTCTGCTCTCTGCAATGGTCCTTCTGCAACCCTGTCTTAAACCTCTGTTTTGCAACAGTTCTTCCGCTCCCCAGTATAAAATCTCTGCTCTCTGTAAAAGTACTTTTGTACCCCAGTCTCCTATTTCTGCTCTTTGTAAAGGTCCTTCTGCACCCCAGTCTCCACCCTCTGCTTTCTGTATCAGTCCTGCACCACAGTCTCCAACCTCTGCTCTCTATAACAGTACTTCTGCACCTCAGTCTCTATCCTCTTCTCTCTGCAACAGTCATTCTGCAACCAAGTCTCCAGCCTCTGCTCTCTGCAACAATCCTTCTGCACCCCAGTCTCCAGCCTCTGATCTCTGTAAGATTCTCCTGCATCCAAGTCTCCAACCTCTGCTATCTTCAAAAGTTCTTCGGCAACTCAGTCGCCAACCTCTGTTCCCTGCAACAGTGCTTCTGCACCCCAGTCTCCAAACTCTTCTCTCTGTAACAGTTCTTCTGCACTGCAGTCTCCAACCTCTGCTCCCTATAATGGTCCTTCAGCACCCCAGTCTTAAAACTCTGCTTTCTGTATCAGTCCTTCTGCACCTCAGTTTCCAGTTACTGCTCTCTTTAACAGTCCTTCTGCACCTCAGACTTAAACCTATGCTATCTGCAATTGTCCTTCTGCACCTCAGTCTTCAAACTCAACACTCTGTAACAGTCCTTCTGCATCTCGGTCTCAAAACTCTACTCTCTGTGAGATCCTTTTGCAAACCAATCTCCAATCTCTGCTCTCTGTAAAAGTCCTTCTGCACCCCTTCTCCAAACTCTGCTCGCTTTATGAGGATTTCTGCACCTAGTCTCCAACATCTACTCTCTGGAACAGTCCATCTGCACAGAAGTCTCCAACATCTGCTCTCTGCAACACTCATTATGCACCCCAGTCTCCAACATCTGCTCTCTACATTAGTCCTTCTGCACCTCAGTCTGAATACTCTGCTCTCTGCCGCGATCCTTCTGCACCCCAGTCTCCAACCTCTGTTCTCTGCAACAGTCCTTCTGCACCCCAGTCTCCAAACTCTGCTCTCTGTAACAGTCCTTCTGTACCGCAGTCTCCAACCTCTCCTCTCTGTAATGGTCCTTCTGCCCCAAGTCTCCAAACACTGCTTACTGTATCAGTCTTTATGCACCACAGTCTCCAACCTCTGGTCTCTGTAACAGTCCTTCTGCAACTAAGTCTCCAACCTCTGCTCTATGCAACATTCTTTCTGCAACCCAGTCTCCAACCTCTGCTGTCTGCAACAATCATTCTGCACCCCAGTCTTTAACATCTGTTTTCTGTATCAGTCCTGCACCACAGTCCCCAAAATCTGCTCTCTGTTACAGTCCTTCTGCACCTCAGTCTCCAACCTCTGCTCTCTGCAACAGTCCTTCTGCATCCCAGTCTCCAACCTCTGCTCTCTGCAGTAATCCTTCTGCACCTCGGTCTCCAATGTCTGCTCTCTGCCACAGTCCTCCTGCATTCCAGACTCCGACCTCTTCTCACTGTAAGATCCTTCTGCACCCCAATCTCCAACCTCTGCTCTCTTCAATGTTCTTTCTGCAACCCAGTCTCCAACCTCTGTTAACTGAATCAGTCCTTCTGCGCCACAGTCTCTAACATCTACTCTCTGCAACAGTTCTTCTCCACACCAGTCTCCAACCTCTGTTCTCTGTAACAGTCCTTCTGTACTGCAGTCTCTAACCACTGCTCTCTATGAGGGTCTTTCTGCACCCGAGTTTAACAACTCTGTTCTGTGTAACTTTCCTTCTGCACCTTTGTCTTTAACCTCTGATCTCTGCTACAGTCCTTCTGCACCCCAATCTCTTACCTCTACTCTCTGCAACAGTCCTTCTACACGCCAGTCTAAAATATCTTCTCTCTGCAATAATCCTCCTGCACCCCAGTCTCCAACCTCTGTTCTCTCTATGAATCCTTCTGCACCCCAGGCTCAAAACTCTGATCTCTTCAATGATCCTTCTGCACAGCAGTCTCAAACCTCTGCTCTCCGGAACGATACTTCTGCACCTCAGTCTCCAAACTCTGCTTTCTGCAAAGATCCTTTGTCACCCCAGTTTCAAAACTCTGCTCACTGCAACAGTCCTTGTGAACCCCAGTCTCCAACATCTGCTCTCTGCAACAGTTCTTCTGTACCTCAGTCTGAAAACTCTGATCTCTGCAACAATCCTTCTGCACCCCAGTCTTCAAACTCTACTCTCTGTAACAGTCCTTCTCTACATGAGTCTCCAGCCTCTGCTTTCAGTAAGACCCTTTTAAACTTAGTCCACAAACTCTGCTCACTGAAACACATTCTGCACCCCAGACTCCAATCGCTGCTCTCTGTAACAGGCCTTCTGCACCAAAGTCTCCAAACACTGCTCTCTGTAAGAGAAATTCTTCACCCCAGTCTCCAACAGCTACTCTCTGCAACGATGCTTGTGCACCCCAGTCTTCAACCTCTGCTCTCTGCAACAGTCCTTCTGCACCCCAGTCTCCAACCTCTGTTCTCTGCAACAGTCGTTCTGCATCCCAGTATTTAAACTCTGCTCTCTATAGCAGTCCTTCTGTATCGGAGTCTCCAACCTCTGCTCTCTTTATCTTTGCTTCTGCACCCCAGTCTCTAACATCTGCTTTCTCTATAAGTCATTCTGCACCACAGTCTCCAATATCTGCTCTCTTTAACAGTCTTTGTGCACCTCACTCTCCAACCTCTGCTCTCTGCAACATTCCTTCTGTACCTCAGTCTCCAAACTTTGCTCTCTATAACAGTCCTTCTGCACCTCAGTCTCCAACCTCTACTCTCTGCTACAGTCCTTCTGAACCCCAGTATCCAAACTCTGTTCTCTGAAACAGTCCTTTTGCACCCCAGGATCCAAACTCTGCTCTCTATAACAGTTCTTCTGTACCGCAGTCTCCAAACTCTGATGTCTGTAACGGTCATTCTGCACCTCAGTCTCCAAACTCTACTTTAAATATCAGTTATTCTGCACCCCTGTCTCCAACCTCTGCTCTCTGTAACAGTCCTTCTGCACCTCAGTCTCCAACCTCTGCTCTCTGCAACAGTTCTTCTTCACCCTAGTCTCCAACATCTCTCTGCAACTGTGCTTTTAAACCCCAGTCTCCAACCTCTTTTCTCTGCAAGGATCCTTCTGCATCTCAGTCTACAATGTCTGCTCTCTGCAACAGTCCTTCTGCACCGCAGTCTCAAACCTCTGCTCTCTGCAACAGTTCTTCTTCACCCTAGTCTCCAACATCTTCTCTCTGCAACTGTGCTTTTAAACCCCAGTCTCCCACCTGTGCTCTCTTTATCATTCCTGCTTCACTTCAGTCTCAAATCTCTTATCTCTGTAGCGATACTTCTGCACCTCAGTCTTCAACCTCCGATCGCTGCAAAGATCCATTTTCACCCCAGTCTCCAACCTCTGCTCTCTGCAATAGTCCTTCTGCACCCCAGTCTCCAAGCTCTGCTCTCTGTAACAGTCTTCTACACCCCAGAATCAAACATCTGCTTTCTGCTACATTCCTTCTGCACCTCAGTCTGAAAACTCTGCTATCTGCAACAATCCTTCTGCACCCCAGTTTCAAACCGTTGCTCTCTGTAACAGACCTTCTGAACCTCAGTCTCCAAAATGCTCTCTGTAAGATCCTTCTCAAACCCAGTCTTGAAACATTGCTATCTGTAACAGTTCTGCTGTACACCAATCTCCAAACTCTGCTCTCTTAAAGAATCCTTCTGCACCCCAGTCTCCAACCTATCCTCTCTGTAAAAGTCCTTCTGCACCTCAGTCTCCAAACTATGCTCACTGTAATGATGCTTCAGCACCCCATTTTTTAACTTCTGCTCTCTGTAACAGTTTTTTTGCAAACTAGTCTCCAACATCTGCTTTCTGAAACGGTCCTTCTGAACCCCAGTCTCCAAACTCTGTTCTCTAACAGTCCTTCTGCACCTCAGACTCCAACCTCTGCTCTCTGTATCAGTCTTTCTAAGCCTCAGTCTGAAACCTCTGATCTCTGCAATGATCCTTCTGCACTACAGTCTCCAAACTATGCTATCTGTAACAATCCTTCTACACAGAAGTCTCCAACCTCTTCTCTCTTACAGGTCTTCTGCACCCCAGTCTCCAAACTCTGATCTCCGTAACAGTCCTTCTGCACCCCAGTCTCCAAATTCTGCTTACTGTATCAGTCTATTTGCACCACAATTTCTAAACTCTGCTCTCTGTAATAGTCTTTTTGCATCTCAGGCTACAAACTCTGCTCTCTGTAACAGTCCTTCTGCAGCCCAGTCTCCAATATCTGCTCTCTGCAACAGTCCTTCTGCACAAATTCTCTAACCTCTGCCTCTGTAACCCAGTCTCGAAACTCTGCTCTCTTCAACAGTCCTTCTGCACCCCAATCTCCAACCTGTGCTCTCCACAATAGTCCTTCTACACCCCAGTGTCCAGTCTCTGCTCTCTGCAAAAGTCCTTCTTCACCTCAGTCTGAAAACTCTGTTCTCTACAACGATCCTTCTGCACCCCAGTCTCCAACCTCTGCTCGCTGTAACAGTCCTGCTGCACATCGGTCTAAAACTCTGTTCTCTGTAATATCCTTGTGCAACCTTGTCTAAAAACTCAGCTCTCTATAGGAGTTCTACTTCACCCCAGTCTCCGACCACTGCTCTCTGCAACTATCCTTCTGCACCTCAGTCTCTAAACTCTACTCTCTGTAACAGTCCTTCTGCAGCCCAGTCTCTAACCTCTGCTGTCTGCAACGATTTTTCTGTACACCAGTTTCCAACGTCTTCTCTCTGCAACAGTCCTTCTGCACCCCAGTCTCCAACCTCTGCTCTCTGCAACGATCCCTGTGCACCCCAGTATCCAATATCTGCTCTATGTAACAGTTTTTCTGCACCCCTGTCTTCAACCTCTGCTCTCTGCAACAGTCCTTCTGCACCTCAGTCTGAAAACGCTGTTCTCTGCAATGATCTTTCTGCACCCCAGTCTCTAAACTCTGCTCTCAGTAACACTCCTGTTGCACCTCATTTTTGAAACTCTGCTCTCTGTAAGATCCTTCTGCAACCTTGCCTCCAAACTCTGCTGTATGTAACAGTCCTTCTGCACCCGAGTCTCCAACTTCTGCTTTTTGCAAGAGTCCTTCTAAAACCCAGTCTCCAAACTCTGCTTTCTGCAACAGTCCTTCTACACCCCAGTCTCCAACTTCTGTTCTCTTTAACAATTCTTCTTCACCTCAGTTACCAAACTCTGATCTCTCCAATGGTCCTTCTGCACCACAGTCTCCAACGTCTGCTCTCTGTAACAATCCCTCTGCACCCAAGTCTAAAAACTGTGTTCTATACAACAATCCTTTTGCACCCCAGTTTCCAACCTCTGCTCTCTGCAAAAGTCCTTCTGCACCCCAGTCTCAAACATCTGCTCCCTGCTACAGTCTTTCTGCACTTCTGTCTGACAACTCTGCTCTCTGCAAAAATAATTTTGCACCCCAGTCTTCAAACTCTGCTTTATGTAACAGTCTTTCGGCACCTCAGTCTCCAAACTCTGCTTTCTGTAAGATCCTTCTGCACCCCAGTTTCCAAACTCTGCTCTCTGTAATATTCCTTCTGCTCCCCAGTCTCCAAACTCTGCTCTCTGAAACAGTCCTTCTGCTCCACAGTCTCCAAACTCTGCTCTCTGTAACAGTTCTTCTGTCCCTCAGTCTCCAACCTCTTCTCTCTGTAATGGTTCTTCTGCACCCCAGTCTCAAAACTCTGATCTCTGAAACAATCCTTCTTCACCCCAGCCTCCAACCTCTGCTGTCTGCAACGATCCTTTTGCACCCCAGTCTCCAACCTCTGCTCTCTGCAAAAGTCCTTCTGTACCCCAGTCTCAAACATCTGCTCTCAGCAACATTCCTTCTGAACCTATTTCTGAAAACTCTGCTCTCTGCAACAATCCTAGTATACCCCAGTCTCCAAACTCTGCTTATTGTAACAGGCCTACTGCACCTCAGTCCCCAAAATCTACTCTCTGTAACAGTGCTTCTGAACCCCAGCCTCCAACCTTTGATTTCTGTAAGATCCTTCTGCACCCAAGTTTCCAAAT
Source organism: Ictidomys tridecemlineatus (assembly GCF_052094955.1). Lineage (NCBI taxonomy): Eukaryota > Metazoa > Chordata > Mammalia > Rodentia > Sciuridae > Ictidomys > Ictidomys tridecemlineatus. The sequence continues at coordinate 24,017 of NW_027523923.1, read as the reverse complement.
CTGCTCTCTGTAACTTTTCTTATCCTCCCCAGACTCCAACCTCTGCTCTCTGTAACAGTCCTTCTGCTCCCCTGTCTCCAACATCTGCTCTCTGTAACAGTCCTTCTATACCTCAGTCCCCAACCTCTGCTCTCTGTAATGGTCTTTCTCTACCCCAGTCTTCAACCTCTCTTTTCTGTATCATTCCTTCTGCACCACAGTTTTCAACCTCTGCTCCCTTCAACATTCCTTCTGCACCTCAGTCTCCATTCTCTGCTCTCTGCGACAGTTCTTCTGCACCCCAGTCCCCAACCTCTGCTCTATGCAACATTTCGTCTGCACCTAAGTATCCAAGTCTGCACTCTGAAACAGTCCTTCTCCACACCAGTCTCCAAACTCTGCTCTCTGTAACTGTCCTCCTGTAGTGCAGTCTCCGAAATCTGCACTCTGTAAAGGTTCTTCTGCTCCCCAGTCTTCAACCTCTGCTTTCTGTATAAGTCGTTCTGCACCAAAGTTTCAAACCTCTGTATCAGCAAAATCCTTCTACACTGCAGTCTCCAACCTCTGCTCTCTTTAAAAGACCTTTTGTATGGCAGTCTCCAACCTCTTCTCTTTGTAATGGTCCATCTGTTCCCCAATTGCAAACCTCTTCTTTCTGTAACAGTCCTTCTGCACCCCAGTCTCCAGACTCCTCTCTGCAACGATCCTTCCGCACCTCAGTCTCCAACCTCTGCTCTTTGCAAAAGTCCTTCTGTACCCCAGTCTCCAACATCTGCTCTCAGCAACAGTCCTTCTGAACCTATTTCTGAAAACTCTGCTCTCTGCAACGATCCTTGTGCACCCCTGTCTCCAAACTCTGCTTATTGTTACAGGCCTACTGCATCTCAGTCTCCAAAATCTACTCTCTGTAACAGTACTTCTGAACCCCAGCCTCCAACCTCTGATCTCTGTAACATCCTTCTGCACCCAAGTTTCCAAATCTGCTCTCTGTAACTTTTCTTGTCCTCCCCAGACTCCAACATCTGCTCTCTTTAACAGTCCTTCTGCTCCCCAGTATCCAACCTCTGCTCTCTTTAACAGTCCTTCTGTACCTCAGTCTCCAAACTCTGCTCTCTGTAACGGTCTTTCTGCACCTCAGTCTTCAACCTCTGCTTTCTGTATCATTCCTTCTGCACCACAGTTTCCAACCTCTGCTCCCTGCAACATTCCTTCTGCACCTCAGTCTCCATCCTCTGCTCTCTGCGACAGTTCTTCTGCACCCCATTCCCCAACCTCTGCTCTCTGCAACAGTTCGTCTGCACCCCAGTATCCAAGGTCTGCACTCTGAAACAGTCCTTCTTCACACCAGTCTTTAAACTCTGCTCTCTGTAACTGTCCTCCTGTAGTTCAGTCTCCAAAATCTGCACTCAGTAAGGGTTCTTCTGCTCCCCAGTCTTCATCCTCTCCTTTCTGTATCAGTCCTTCTGCTCCAAAGTCTCAAACCTCTGTATCTGCAAAATCCTTCTACACCGCAGTCTCCAAACTCTGCTATCTGCAACACTCCTTCTGCACCCCAGGCTCCAAACTCTGCTCTCTGTAACAATCCTTATGCACCTCAGTCTCAAAACTCTGCTCTCTACAACAGTGCTTCTGCACTCAGTCTCTAACCTCTAATGTTTGTAACAGTCCTTCTGCAGCTCAGTTTCCAACATCTGCTCTCTCTAAGATCCTTCTGCAACCCAGTCTGTAAACTCTGCCCTCTGTAACAGTCCTTCTACACCTCTTCTCCAACCTCTGTTCTCTGTAACATTCTTTGGGACGCTGGTCTCAAACCTCTTCTCGCTACAACGATCCTTCTGCACCCCAGTCTCCATCCTCTGCTCTCTACAACAGTCTTTCTGCACCCCAGTCTCCAATATCTGCTCACTGCAACAGTCCGTCTGCACCTCAGTCTGAAAACTCTGTTCTCTGCAACGATTTTTATGCACCCCAGTCTCCAACCTCTGTTCTCTGTAACAGTCCTGCTGTACCACAGTCTCTAAGCTCTGCTCTCTGTAAGATCCTTCTGCAACCCTGTCTCAAAACTCTGCTGTCTGTAACAGTCCTTCTGCACCCCAGTCTCCAACCAGTGCTCTCTGTAACAGGCCTTTTGCAACCCATTCTCCAACCTCTGCTCTCTGCAACAGTCCTTCTGAACCCGAGTCTCCAAACTCTACTTTCTATATCAGTCCATCTGCATCCCAATCTCCAACCTCTGCTATCTGTAACAGTACTTCTGAATCTCAGTCTACAAACTCTGCTCTCTGCAGCAGTCCTTCTGCAACCCAGTCTCTAACATCTGCTCTTGGTAACAGTCCTTTTGCAACAAAGTCTCCAACCTCTGCCTCTGTAACAGTCCTACTGCAACACAGTCTTCATCCTGTACTCTCTGCAAAAGTCTTTCTTCACCCAAATCTCAAACCTGTGCTCTCCCCAACAGTCCTGCTACACCCCATGTCCAGCCTCTCCTCTCTGCAGCATTCCCTCTGAGACCAAGTCTCCAAAGTCTGATCTCTGTAAAAATCCTTCTGCACCTCAGTCTCCAACCTCGGCTCTCTTCAATGGTCCTTCTGCACCTCGGGCTCTACTCTCTGTAAAACTACTTCTGCACCCCTTCTCCAAACTCTGCTGTCCGTAACAGGCCTTATGCACCCCTGTCTCCGACCTCTGTTCTCTATAACGATCTTTCAGCACCCCAGTCTACAACCTCTGCTCTCTTTACCAGTTCTTCAGCTCCCCAGTCTTCAAACTCTGCTCTCTGTAACAGTCTTTCTGCACCTCAGTCTCCAGCCTTGCTCTCTGCAACAGTCCTTCTGCACTCCAGTCTCCAACCTCTGCTCTCTGCAACAGTCCTTCTGCACCCCAGTCTTCAAGCTCTTCTCTCTGCAAAAGTCCTTCTACACCCCAGTCTTCAAACTCTGCTGTCTGCAACGATCCTACTGCACCCCAGTCTCCAACCTCTGTTCTCCGCTACAGTCCTTCTTCACCCCAGTCTCAAACTTCTGCTCTCTGCAACATTTCTTCTGCACCCCAGTCTTTAACCATTGCTCTCTGCAACTGTCCTGCTGCACTCCAGTCTCCAACCTCTGCTCTCCGTAGCGATCCTTATGCATCTAAGTCTCCAACCTCTGCTCTCTGCAACAGTCCTTCTGCATCCCAGTCTCCAAGCTTTGCTCTCTGTAACAGTCTTTCTGCACATCAGTGTCCAAACTCTGCTCTCTGTAAAAATTCTTCTTCACCTCAGTCTCCAAACTCTGTTCTTTGTAACAGGTCTTCTGCACCCCATTCTCCAACATCTGCTCTCTGTAACAGTTCTTCTTGTCACCAATATACAAACTCTGCTCTCTGTAACGCTCCTTCTGCACCCCAGTCTCCATCCTCTGCTCTCTGTAACACTCCTTCTGCACCACAGTCTCTGTCCTCTACTCTCTGTAAGAATCCTTCTGCACCCCAGTCTCCAACCGCTCCTCTCTGTAAAAGTCCTACTGAACCTCAGTCTCCAACCTCTGCTCTCTGTAATGAACCTTCAGCACCTCAGTCTCTAACTGCTGCTCTCTATAACAGGCCTTTTGAACACCATTCTTCAACCTATGCTTTCTGGATTAATTCTTTTTGCAAACCAGTATCCTACCTCTGCTCCCTGTAACAATTCTTCTGCACCTGAGTCTCCAACCTCTGCTCTCTGAAACGGTCCGTCTGCACCCCAGTCTCCAAACTCTGTTCTCTGCATCAGTCCTTCTGCACCCCAGTCTCCAACCTCTGCTCTTTGCAACAGTCCTTCTGCACCCCAGTCTCAAACATCTGTTGCCTGAAAAAGTCATTCTACATCCCAGTCTCCAAACTCTGCTATCTGCAACAGTCCTTCTGCACCCCAATTTCCAAACTCTGCTTTCTGTAAGAGTTCTTCTGCACCTCAGTCTCCAAACTCTGCTCTCTGTAACAGTCCTTCTACACCTCAATCTCAAACCTCTGCTCTTTGTAATAGTACTTCTGCATTTCAGTCTGAAACCTCTCCTCTCCACGATCTTTCTGCACCCCAGTCTCCAACCACTGCTCTCTGTAACAGTTCACCTGCACCTTCATCTCCAACCTCTGCTCTCTGTAAGATCCTTCAGCAACTCTTTCTTCAAAATCTGCTCTCTGTACCAGTCCTTCTGCACCCCAGTCTCCAACCTCTCCTCTCTGTAACAGGCCTTCTGCACGCCAGTTTCCAAATCTGCTCTCTTTAGCAGGCCTTCTGCACTCAAGTCTCCAACCTCTGCTCTCTGCAACGATCCTTCTGCACCCCAGTCTTTAACCTCTGCTCTCTGCAACGATCCTTCTGTACTCCAGTCTTTGACCTCTGCTCTCTGCAATGATCCTACTGCAACCCATGTTCCAACCTCTGATCTCTAAAACAGTCCTTCTGCACCTCAGTCTCCAAATTCTGCTCTCTGTAAGATCCTGCTGCACCGCTGTCTCCAAACTCTACTCTCTGTAAGAGTCCTTCTTTACCTCAGTCTCCAACTTCTGCTCTCCGCAACAGTTCTTATGCACCCAAGTCTCCAAACTCTGCTCTCTCCAACAGTCCTTTGGCACCCTTGTTCCCAACATCAGCTCTCTTTTACAGTCCTTCTGCACCCCAGTCTCCAACTTCTGCTCTTTCTAAGAGTCCTTCTGCACCTCAGTTTCTAACCATGCTCTCTGTAATAGTCCTTCTGCACCTCACTCTGACACCTCTGCTCTCTGAACCATTCTTCTGCACCCCAGTCTCCAAACACTGTTGTCTATAACAGTCCTTCTGCACCCCAGTCTCCAAACTCTACTTTCCGTATCTGATATTCTGCACCCCAGTCTAAAACCTCTGCTCTCTGTAACAGTCCTTCTGCATCTCAGTCTCTAACCTCTGCTCTCTGCAACAGTCCTTCTGCACCCCAGTCTCCAAACTCTACTCTCTGCAAAAATTTTTCTACAAACCAGTCTCCAACATCTGCTCTCTGCAACGATCCTTGTGCATCACATTCTCCAATGTCTGCTCTCTTCAACAGTCCTTCTACACCCCAGTCTCAAACATCTGCTCTCTGCTACAGTCCTTCTGCACCCCAGTCTCCAACATCTGCTCTCTGCAACATCTCTTCTGTACCTCAGTCTTTAAACTGTGCTCTCTGTAACTATGCTACTGCACCCTGGTCTCCTAACTCCGCTCTCTGTAGTGATCCTTCTGCATCTCAGTCTCCAACCTCTGCTCTCTGCAATGATCCTTCTGCACCCCAGTCTCCAACGTCTATTTTCTGCAACAGTCCTTCTTACCCAGTCTCCAGGCTCTGCTCTCTGTAACATCGTTCTGCACCCCAGTTTCTAAATTCTGCTCTCTGTGACATTCCTTTGCACCCCAGTCTCCACCCTCTGCTCCTTGTAACGGTACTTCTGTCCCGCAGTCTCCAATCTCTGCTCACTGCAACATTTCTTCTGCACCCCAGTCTCCAAACTGTGCTCTCTGTAACTGTCTCTCTGACCCCAGTCTCAAACCTCTGCTCTCTGTAACGATCCTTTTGCACCTCAGTCTTCAACCTCTGCTCTCTGCAACGATCCTTCTGCATCTCAGTTTCCAACGTCTGCATTCTGCAACGATCCTTCTGCACCCCAGTTTCCAACCTCTGCTCTCTGTTACAGTCTTTCTACACTTCAGTCTCCAACCTCTCCTCTCTGTACCAATCCTTCTTCACCTCAGTTTCCAACCTCTGCTCACTTTAAGAGTTTTTCTGCACCTCAGTCTCAAAACTCTGCTCTCTGTAACAGTCCATCTGTACCCCAGTCTCCAACCTTTGCTCTCTGTAACAGTTTTTCTGCACCCCAATCTCGAACCTCTGCTCTCTGTAACAATTTTTCTGCACCTCAGTCTCCAATGTCTTCTCTCTGTAACAGTCCTTCTGCACCTCAGTCTCCAACGTCTGCTCTCTACAATGGTCCTTCTGCACCAAAGTCTCCAAACTCTGCTCCTCTAACAGTTCTACTGTACTGCAGTCTCCAACCTCTTCTCTCTATAACAGTCTTTATGCACCCCAATTGCCAACCTCTGCTTTCTGTAACAGTCCTTCTGAACCTCAGATTCCAAGCTCTGGTCTCTGTAACAGTCCTTCTAAGCCTCAGTCTGAAAACTCTGCTCTCTGCAACGATCCTTCTGCACGCCAGTCTCCAAAATGTGCTTTCTGTAACAATCTTCTGCACCCCAGTCTCCAACCTCTGCTCTCTGTAACAGGTCTTCTGAACCCCAGTCTCCAAACTCTGCTCTCTTTAAGAGGCCATCTGCACCCCAGTCTCCAAACTCTTCTCCCTGCAACGATTCTTCTGCACCTCAGTCTCCAACCTCTGCTCTCTGAAACAGTCCTTCTGCACCTCAATCTGAAAACTCTGCTCTCTGCAAAAATCTTTCTGCACCAGAGTTTCCAACCTTTGCTCTCTGAAAAAGTCATTCTGAACCTCAGTCTCCAAAATGCTCTCTGTAAGATCCTTCAGCAACCTAGTTTCGAAATTGTGCTATCTGTAACAGTCCTTCTGCACCCCAGTCTGCAAACTCTACTCTCTGTAACAGGTCTTCTGCACCCTGGTCTCCAATCTCTGCTCTCTGTAACAGACCTTCTGCACCCCAGTCTTTAACCTCTTCTCTCTGCAATGATCCTTCTTCACGTCAGTCTCCAAACTCGGCTCTCTGCAACAGTCCTCCTGCACCCCAGTCTCCAACCTCTGCTCTCTGTAACAGTCATTCTGCACCCCAGTCACCAACCTCTGCTCTCTGCAACAGTCCTTCTGCACCCCAGTAACCAAACTCTGCTCTGTGTAATGATCCTTGTGCACCTTAGTTTCCAACCTCTGCTCTCTGCAACGATCCTTCTGCACCCCAGTCTCCAACCTCTGCTCTCTGTATCAGTCCTTCTGCACCCAAGTCTCCAAACTCTGCTCTCTGCAACATTTCTTCTGCACCCCAGTATCCATCCTGTGCTCTCTGTAGTAGTCCTTCTGCACCCCAGTCTCCAACATCTGCTCTCCTAAACTATCCTTCTTATACCCAGTCTCCAAACTCTGCTCTCTTTAAAAGACCTTTTGTATGGCAGTCTCCAACCTCTTCTCTTTGTAATGGTCCATCTGTTCCCCAATTGCAAACCTCTGCTTTCTGTAACAGTCCTTCTGCACCCCAGTCTCCAGACTCTTCTCTCTGCAACGATCCTTCTGCACCTCAGTCACCAACCTCTGCTCTTAGTAAAAGTCCTTCTGCACATCAGTCTCCATCCTTTGCTCTCTGTAATGGTTTTTCTGCACCCCAGTCTCCAATCTCGGCTCTCTGTAACAATCCTTCTGCAACTCTGTCTCCAACGTCTGCTCTCTGTAACAGTCCTTCTGTACCGCAGTCTTCAACCTCTTCTCTCTATAAAGGTACTTCCCCACCTCAATTACCAACCTATGCTTTCTGAAACAGTCCTTCTGCACCTGAGACTCCAACCTCTGCTCTCTGTAACAGTCCTTTTAAGCCTCAGTCTGAAAACTCTGCTCTCTGCAACAATCCTTCTAAACCCCTGTCTCCAAACTTTACTATCTGTAACAATCCTTTTGCACACCAGTCTCAAACATCTGCTCTCTATAACAGGTCTTCTGCAACTCAGTCACCAAAGTCTGGTCTCTGTAACAGGCCTTCTGCACCCCAGTCTCCAACCTCTGCTCTCTATGAGATGCTTCTGCACACCGTTTACCAAACTTTGCTCTCCGTATCAGTCATTCTGCACCTTAGTCTCCAAACTCATCCCTCTGCAACAGCCCTTCTGCACCTCAGTATCTAACCTCTGTTCTCTGCAGCAGTCATTCTGCACCCCAGTCTCAAACCTCTGCTCTCTGCTACAGTCCTTCTGCACCCCAGTCTCCAACTTCTGCTCTCTGCAACATCTCTTCTGCACCCAGTCTTTGAACTGTGCTCTCTATAACTATTCTTCTGCACCCCAGTCTCCAACGTCTGTTTTCTGCAACAGTGCTTCTGACCCCAGTCTCCAGCCTCTGCTCTCTGTAACATCCTTCTGCACAACAGTTTCCAAACTCTGCTCTAGGTGATATTCCTTCTGCACCCCAGTCTCCACCCTCTGCTCTTTGTAACGGTACTTCTGTACCACTGTCTCAAATCAATCTCTGCTCACTGCAACATTTCCTCTGCACCCCAGTCTTCAAACTGGGCTCTCTTTAAATGTCTTTCTGACCCCAGTTTCCAAACTCTTCTCTCTGTAACGATCCTTCTGCACCTCAGTCTCCAAACTCTGCTCTCTGCAACGATCCTTTTGCACCTCAGTTTCCAACCTCTGCTCTCTGCAACGATCCCTCTGCATCCCAGTTTCCAACCTCTGCTCTCTGTTACAGTACTTCTACACTTCAGTCTCCAACCTCTCCTATCTGTACCAATCTTTATTCACCTCAGTCTCTAACCTCTGCTCTCTTTAACAGTCATTCTGCACCTCAGTCTCCAATCTCTGCTCTCTGCAACAGTTCTTTTGCACCCCAGTCTCCAACCTTTGCTCTCTGTAACAGTTCTTCTGCACCTCAGTCTCCAACATCTGCTCTCTGTAACAGTCCTTCTGCACCCTAGTCTCCAACATCTGCTCTCTACAGCGGTCCTTCTGCACCAAAGTCTCCAAACTCTGCTCTCTCTAACAGTCCTTCTGTACCACAGTCTCCAATCTCTTCTCTCTATAACTGTCCTTCTGCACCCCAATTGCCGACCTCTGCATTCTGTAATAGTCCTTCTGCACCTAAGATTCCAACCTCTGCTCTCTGTAACAGTCCTTCTAAGCCTCAGTCTGAAACCTCTGCTCTCTGCAACGATCCTTCTGCACCCCAGTCTCCAACCTCTGCTCTCTTCAATAGTGCTTCTGCACCCAGTCTCCAACATCTGCTCTATGCAAGGATCCTTCTTATCCCCAGACTCCTAACTCTGCTCTCTGCAATGGTCCTTCTACATCCCAATTTCCAAAATATGCTCTCTGTAACAGTCCTTCTGCACCTCAGTCTCCAAACTCTGCTCTCTGATACAGTCCTTCTGCATCCCTGTCTCCAACCTCTTCTCTCAGAAACAGTTCTTCTGCACCCCAATCTCCAAACTCTGCTCTCTGTAACACTCCTTCTGCACCCCAGTCTCCACCATCTACTCTCTTTAAAAGTCCTTCTGCACCTTAGTCTCCAATCTCTGCTCTCTCTAAGATCCTTCGGCTACCCATTCTCCAAACGCTGCTTTCTGTAAGAGTCTTCTGCACCCCAGTCTCCAAAGTTTGCTCTCTGTAACAGGCCTTCTACACCCCAGTCTTCAAATTCTGCTCTCTATAACAGGCCTTCTGCACACCAATCTCCAACCTGTGCTCTCTGCAACGATCCTTCTGCACCCCAGTCACCAAACTCTGCTCTCTGTAACAGTCCTTCTGCTACCCAGGATCCAACATCTGCTCTCTGAAACAGTCCTTCTCCACCTCAGTCTGAAAACTCGGCTCTCTTCAAAAATCCTTCTGCACCCGAATTTCCAAACTTTGCTCTCTGTAACAGTTCTTCTGAGCCTCAGTCTAAAAAATGCTTTCTGTAAGATCCTTCTGCAACCCAGTCTCGAAATTGTGCTATCTGTAACAGTCCTTCGGCACCCCAGTCTCCAACATCTGCTCTCTGTATCAGTCCTTTTACACCTCAGTATCCAACCTTTGCTCTGTGCAGCATTCCTTTTACACCGCAGTAACCAAAATCTGCTCTGTGTAACGATCCTTCTGCATCTTAGTTTCCAAGCTCTGCTCTCTGCAACGATCTTTCTGCACCCCAGGCTCCAACCTCTGATCTCTGTATCAGTCCTTGTGCACCCTTGTCTCCGACCTCTGCCATCAGTATCAGTTCTTCTACACCCCAATCTCCAAACTCTACTCTCTGTAACACTCCTTCTGCACCCCAGTCTCCACCCCCTACTCTCTGTAAAAGTCCTCGTGTACCTCAGTCTCCAAACTCTGCTCTCTGTAAGATCATTCTGCAACCCATTCTCCAAACGCTGCTCTCTGTAACAGTCTTCTGCACCCCAGTCCCCAAATTCTGCTCTCTGTAATAAGCCTTCTGCACCCCAGTCTTCAAACTCTGCTCTCTGTAACAGGCCTTCTGCACCCCCGTCTCCAACCTGTGCTCTCTGCAACAATCCTTCTGCACCCCAGTCTCCAAATTCTGCTCTCTGTTTCAGTCTTTCTGAACCCCAAGATCCAACATCTGCTCTCTGAAACAGTACTTCTGCACCTCAGTCTGAAAACACGGCTCTCTTCAAAAATCCTTCTTCACCCGAGTTTCCAAACTTTGCTGTATGTAACAGTCCTTATGAACCTCAGTCTACAAAATGCTCTCTGTAAGATCCTTCTGCAGCCCTGTCGCGAAATTGTGCTACCTTTAACAGTCCTTCTGCACCCCAGTCTTCAAACTCTGCTCTCTGTTACAGGCGTTCTGCACATCAGTCTCCAATCTCTGCTCTCTGTAACACGCCTTCTGCACCACAGTCTCCAAGCTCTTCTCTCTGTAATGATCATTCTTCACTTCAGTCTTCAACATCTTCTCTGTGCAACAGTCCTTCTGCACCCTAGTCTCCAAACTCTACTTTCCCTATCAATTATTCTACACCCCAGTCTAAAACCTCTGCTGTCTGTAACAGTCCTTCTGAACCTCAGTCTCAAACCTCTGCTCTCTGCAACAGCCCATCTGCACCCCAGTCTTCAACCTCTGCTCTCAGCATACGTCTTATTATACCCCAGTATCCACCATCTGCTCTTTGCAACGATCTTTCTGAATCCCAGTCTCCAACCTCTGCTCTCTGCAACATTTCTTCTGCACCCCAGTCTTCAGCCTGTGCTCTCTGAAACTATCCTATTGCACCCCGGTGTCCAAACTCTGCTCTCTGTAGCGATTCTTCTGCACCTCAGTCTCCAACCTCTATTCTCTGCAACGATTCTTCTGCATCTCAGTCTCCCACATCTGCTCTCTGCAATGGTCCTTCTGCACCCCAGTCTCCAAACTCTGCTCTTTGTAACAGTCCTTCTGCACCTCAGATTCCAACCTCTGCTCTCTTTATTATTCCTTCTAAGCCTCAGTCTGAAACCTCTGCTGTCTGCAACAATCCTTCTGAACCCCAGTATCCAACCTCTACTCTCTGTAACAGGTCTTCTTCACCACAGTCTCCAAACTCTGCTCTCTGTAACAGGCCTTCTGCACCCTAGTCTCCAATCTCTTCTCTCTGCAACGATCCTTCTGCACCTCAGTCTCCAATATCTGCTCTCTGCAACAGTCCTTCTAAACCGCAGTCTCCAATCTCTGCTCTCTGCAATGATCCTTCTGCATCCCAGTCCCCAACAACTGCTCTCTGCAACAGTCCTTCTGCACCCCAGTCTACAACCTGTGCTCTCTGCTTCAGTACTTCTGCACCCCAGTCTCCAAACTCTGCTCTCTGCAACATTTCTTCTGCACCCAAGTCCCCAAACTGTGCTCTCTGTAACTTTCCGGCTGCACCCCAGTCTCCAACTTCTGCTCTCTGTAGCGATCCTTCAGCACCTCATTTTGAAACTCTGCTCTCTGCAACGATCCTCCTGCACCCAAGTCTCCATTCTCTTCTCTCTGTAAGAATCCTTTTGTACCCCAGTCTCCAACTTCTCCTCTTTGTAAAAGTCCTTCTCCACCTCAGTCTCCAAATTCTGAAATCTATAACAGTCCTTCTGCACCACAGTCTCAAACCTCTGCACTCAGAAATGATCTTTCTGAAACACAGTCTCCAACCTCTGCTCTCTTTAATAGTCCTTATGCACCCCAGTCTCCAAAATCTGCTCTCTGCAAGAATACTTCTTTTCCCCAGGCTCCAACCTCTGCTCTCTGCAACGGTCCTTCTACATCCCAGTTTTCAAAATCTTCTTTCTGTAGCAGTCCTTCTGCACCTCAGTCTCGAAATTCTGCTCTCTCAAACAGTCCTTCTGCACTCCTGTCTCCAAACTCTACTCTCAGTAACAGTTCTTGTGCACCCCAATCTCCAAACTCTGCTCTCTGTAACACTCCTTCTGCACCCCAGTCTCCACGCTCTACTCTCTGTAAAAGTCTTTCTGTACCTCAGTCTCCAACCTATGCTCTCTGTAAGATCCTTCTGAAACCCAGTCTCCAAACTCTGCTCTCTGTAAAAGTCCTTTTGTATCGCAGTCTTCAAATACTTCTCTTTGTAATGGTCCATCTGCTCCCCAATTGCCAACCTCTGCTTTAGGTAACAGTCCTTCTGCACGTCAGTCTCCAAACTCTTCTCTCTGCAACGATCTTTCTACACCTCAGTCTCCAACCTCTGCTATCTGTTTAAGTCCTTCTGAACCTCAGTCTCTGTCCTATGATCTCTGTATTTGTCCTTCTGCACCCTAGTCTCCAATCTCTGCTCTCTGTAACAATCCTTCTGCACCTCTGTCTCAAACGTCTGCTCTCTGTAATAGTCCTTCTGCACCCCAGTCTTCCACATCTGCTCTCTGCAACGATTCTTCTGCAACTCAGTCTCCAACCTCTTCTCTCTGCAACAGTCCTTCTGCACCCCAGTCTCCAACCTCTGCTCTCTGTGAGATCCTTCACCACCCCGTTCTCCAAACTTTGCTCTCTGTAACAGTCATTCTGCACCTCAGTCTCCAACCTCATCTCTCTGCAACGGCCCTTCTGCACCCCAGTATCCAACCTCTGTTTTCTGCCGCAGTCCTTCTGCACACCAGGCTACAATCTCTGCTCTCTGTAACAATCCATCTGCACCCCAGTCTCCAAACTCTACTTTCCGTATCAGTTATTCTGCACGCCAGTCTGAAAACTCTGCTCTCTGTATCAGTCCTTCTGCAACTCAGTCTCCAAACTCTGCTCCCCCAACAGTCCTTCTGCACCCCAGTCTCCAACATCTGCTCTCTGCAACGATCCTTCTGTATCCCAGTCTCCAACGTCTGCTCTCTGCAACAGTCCTTCTACACCCCAGTCTCGAACCTCTGCTCTCTTCAACATTTCGTCTGCACCCCAGTCTCTAACCTTTGCTGTCTGTAAATATCCTACTGCACCCTGGTCTCCAAACTCTGCTCTCTGTAGCGATCCTTCTGCACCTCAGTTTCCAAACTCTGCTCTCTGCCACGATCCTTCTGCACCCCACTCTCCAACGTCTGTTCTCTGCAACAGCCATTCTGAGCCCAGTCTCCAGCCTCTGCTCTCTGTAACATCCTTCTCCACCCCAGTTTCCAAGCTCTGCTCTAGGTGAAATTCCTTCTCCACCCCAGTCTCCACCCTCTGCTCTTTGTATCAGTACTTCTGTACCACAGTCTCCAATCTCTGCTCACTGCAACATTTCTTCTGCACCCCCGTCTCCAAACTGTGCTCTCTGTAACTGTCTTTCTGACCCCAGTCTCCAACCTCTGCTTTCTGCAACGATCCTTCTGAACCACAGTTTCCAAACTCTGCACTCTGTAACAGTCCTTCTACACCTAGTCTCCAACCTCTTCCCTCTGTAACAATCCTTCTGCACCTCAGTCTCCAACCTCTGATCTCTGTAACAGTCCTTCTGCCCCTCAGTCTCCAACCTCTGCTCTATGTAACAGGCTTATTGCACCCCAGTGTTCAACCTCTGCTCTCTGTAACAGTTCTTTTGCACCCCAATCTCGGAACTCTGCTCTCTATAACAGTCTTCTAAACCGCAGTCTCCACCCTCTTATCTCTGCAACGATCCTTCTGAACCTCAGTCTCCAACCTCTGCTCTCTGCAACAGTCCTTCTGCACTGCAGTCTCCAGACGCTGCTCTTTGTAAGATCCTTTTGCATCACTTTCTCCAAACTCTCCTCTCTCTAACAGTCCTTCTCCACCCCAGTATCCAATCTCTGCTCTCTGTAAAAGTCTTTCTGCACCTCAGTCTCCAAACTTTGCTCTCTGTAATGGTCCTTCTGTAACGCAGTCTCCAACCTCTGCTCTCTTTATCAATCCTTCTTCAACTCAGTCTCCAATGTCTGCTCTCTGTAACGGTCCTTCTGCAAACTAGTCTCCAACATCTTCTCTCTACAATGATCATTCTGCACAAAAGTCTCCAAACTCTGCTCTCTCTAACAGTCTTTCTGTACTGCAGTCTCCAAACGCTTCTCTCTATAATGGTCCTGCTGCACCCTAATTGCCAACCTCTGATTTTTGTAACAGTTCTTCTGCACCTCAGATTCCAACCTCTGCTTTCTGTAACAGTCCTTCTAAGCCTCAGTCTGAGACCTCTGCTGTCTGCAACAATCCTTCTGCACCCAGTCTCCAACCTCTACTCTCTGTAACAGGTCTATTTCACCCCAGTATACAAACTGCTCTCTGTAACAGGCCTTCTGCACCCTAGTCTCCAACATCTTCTCTCTGCAACGATCTTTCTGCACCTCAGTCTCCAACATCTGCTCTCTGTAATAGTCCTTCTAAACCTCAGTCTCCAAACTCTGCTCTCTGCAATGATTCTTCTGCATCCCAGTCTCCAAAAACTGCTCTCTGCAACAGTCCTTCCACACCCCAGTCTACAACCTGTGCTCTCTGCTTCAGTACTTCTGCACCCCAGTCTCCAACCTCTGCTCTCTGTTACGATCCTTCTACACCTCATTTTTTAACCTCTGCTCTCTGCAACGATCCTTCTGCACCCCAGTCTCCATCCTCTGCTCTCTGTAAGAATCCTTTTGCACCCCAGTCTCCAACTTCTCCTCTTTGTAAAAGTCCTTTTGCACCTCAGTCTCCAAGTTCTGCAATCTATAACAGTCCTTCTGCACCCCAGTCTCAAACCTCTGCACTCAGAAATGATCTTTCTGAACCACAGTCTCCAACCACTGCTCTCTTTAATAGTTTTTATGCACCCCAGTCTCCAACATCTACTCTCTGCAATGATCCTTATTCTCCCCAGGCTCCAACCTCTGCTCTCTGCAACGGTCCTTCTACATCCCAGTTTTCAAAATCTCCTCTCTGAAACAGTCCTTCTGCACACCTGTCTCCAACCTCTGCTCTCAGTAACAGTTCTTATGCACCCCAATCTTCAAACTCTGCTCTCTGTAACACTCCTTCTGCACCCAAGTCTCCACCCTCTACTCTCTGTAAAAGTCCTTCTGCACCTCAGTCTCCAACCTCTTCTCTCTGTAAGATCCTTCTGCAACCCATTCTCCAAACGCTGCTCTCTGTAAGAATCTTCTGCACCCCAGTCTTCAAACTCTGCTCTCTGTAACAGGCCTTCTGCAACCCAGTCTCCAACCTCTGCTCTCTGGAACAATCCTTCTTCATCCCAGTCTCCCACATCTGCTCTCTGCAACGGTCCTTCTGCACCCCAGTCTCCATACTCTGCTCTCTGTAACAGTCCTTCTGTACGGCAATCTCCAAACTCTTCTCTCTATAATGGTCCTTCTGCACCCCAATTTCCAACCTCTGCTCTCTGCAACATTCTTTCTCATCCTTAATCTGAAATTTCTGCTCTCTCCAACAATTCTTCTAAACCTCATTCTCCAAATTGTGCTATCAGTAACAATCATTCTGCACCCCAGTCTCCAACATCTGCTTTCTGTAACAGGTTTTCTGCAACCCAGTCTCCAAACTCTGCTGTCTGTAAAAGGCCTTCTGCACCACAGTCTACAACCTCTGCTCTCTGCAACGATTCTTCTGCATTCCAGTCTCCAAAGTCTTCTCTCTATATGATCTTTCTGCACCCCATTCTCCAAACTTTGCTCTCTGTAACAGTCATTCTGAACCTCAGTCTCCAAACTAATCTCTCTGCAACGGCCCTTGTGCACCCCAGTATTGAAACTCTGTTCTCTGCAGCTGTTTTTCTGCACCCCAGGCTACAAAATCTGCTGTCTATAACAGTCCTTCTGCACCCCAGTCTCCAAACTCTACTTTCCATATCAGTTATTCTGCACCCCAGTCTAAAATCTTCACTCTCTGTAACAGTCCTTCTGAACCTCAGTCTCCATCCTCTGCTCTCTGCAACAGTCCTTCTGCACCCCAGTCTCCAACCTGTGCTCTCTGCAAAAGATTATACCCCAGTATCCAACATCTGATCTCTGCAACGATTTTTCTGCATCCCAGACTCCAACATCTGCTCTCTGCAACAGTCCTTCTACACCCCAGACTCCAACCTCTGCTCTATGCTACAGTCCTTCTGCACCCCAGTCTTCAACCTCTGCTCTCTGCAACATTTCTTCTGCACCCCAGTCTCAAACCTGTGCTCTCTGAAACTATCCTACTGCACCTCGGTCTCCAACCTCTGCTCTCTGCAACGATCCTTCTGCATCCCAATCTCCAACCTCTGCTCTCTGCAACAATACTTCTGCATCCCAGTCTCCAAGCTCTGCTCTCTGTAACAGTCCTTCTGCACATCAGAGTCCTACCTCTTCTCTCTGTAACAGTTTTTCTAAGCCTCAATCTGAAACCTCTGCTCTCTGCAACAATCCTTCTGCACCGCAAACTACAAACTTTGCTCTCTGTAACAGTCATTCTGCACCCCAGTCTCCAAACTCTACTTTCCGTGTCAGTAATTCTGCACCCCACTCTAAAACCTCTAATATCTGTAACAGTCCTTCTGTACCTCAGTCCCCAAACCCTGTTCTCCGCAACAGTACTTCTGCACCCCAGTCTCAAAACTCTGCTCTTTGCAAAAGTCCTTCTACACACAAGTCTCCAACATCTGCTCTCTGCTACAGTCCTTCTGCACCCTAGTCTCAAACTTTTGCTCCCTTTAACATTTCTTCTGCACCCCAGTCTCCAACCTGTACTCTGTAACTATCCTACTGCACCCCGGTCTTCAAACTCTGCTCTCTGTAGCGATCCTTTTGCACCTTAGTCTTCAAACTCTGTTCTCTGCAACGATCCTTCTGCAACCCAGTCTCCAACGTCTGTTCTCTGCAACAGTCTTTCTGACCCCAGTGTCCAGCCTCTGCTCTCTGTAACATCCTTCTGCACCCAAGTTTCCAAACTCTGCTCTCTGTGACATTCCTTCTGCACCCCGTCTCCACCATCTGCTCTTTGTAACAGTACTTCTGCACTTCAGTCTCCAAACTCTGCTCTCTGTAACTGTCTTTCTGACCCCAGTCTCTGACCTCTGCTCTCTGTAATGATCTTTCTGCACCTCAGTCTCCAACCTCTGCTTTCTGCAACGATCCTTCTGCAACTCAGTTTCAAACCTCTGCTCTCTGAAACGACCCTTCGGCACCACAGTTTCTAACCACTGCACTCTGTAACAGTCCTTCGAAAACTAGTATCAAACCTCTTCTCTCTGTAGCAATTTTTCTTCACCTCAGTCCCCAAACTCTGCTCTCTGTAACAGTCCTTCTGCACCTCAGTCTCCAACCTCTGCTCTTTGTAACAGTCTTACTGCACCCCAGTCTTCAACCTCTGCTCTCAGTAACAGTTATTCTGCACCCAAATCTCGAATCTCTGCTCTTTGTAACAGTCTTTCTGCACTCCAGTCTCCAACATCTTTTCTCTGCAATGATACTTCTGAACCTCAGTCTCAAATCTCTGCTCTCTGCAATACTCCTTTTGCACCCCAGTCTCCAGAATCTGCTCTCTTTAAGATCCTTTTGCATCCCTTTCTCCAAACTCTCTTCTCTGTAACAGTCCTTCTGCACCCCAGTATCCAACCTCTGCTCACTGTAAAAGTAGTTCTGCATCTCAGTCTCCAAACTTTGCTCTCTGTAATGGTCCTTCTGCACCCTAATCTTCAGCATCTGCTCTATACAACAGTCCTTCTTCACCAAAGTCTCCAAAATCTGCTCTCTATAACGGTCCTACTGCACCCCAATTTCCAACCTCTGCTTTCTGTAACATTCCTTCTGCTCCTCCGATTCCAACCTCTGCTCTCTGTAACAGTCCTTCTAAGCCTCAGTCTGAAACCTCTGCTGTCTGCAACAATTCTTCTGCACACCAGTCTTTAAACTCTGCTCTCTGTAACAGTCCTTCTGCACCATATTTTCCACCTCTGCTCTCTGTTACAGTCTTTGTATACCGCAGTCTCCAACTTCTGCTCTCTGTAACAGTCCCTCTGCACCTAAATTTCCAAACCTCTGCTTTCTGTAACAGTACTTCTGCACCCTAGTCTCTAACATCTTCTCTCTACAACGGTCCTTCCACACCAAAGTCTCCAAACTCTGCTCTTTCTATCAGTCTTTCTGTACCGCAGTCTCCAACCTCTTTTCTCTATAAAGGTCCTTCTGCACCGCAATTGCCAACCTCTGCTCTCTGTAACAGTCCTTCTAAGCCTCAGTCTGAAACATCTCGTGTATGCAACAATCCTTCTGCACCCCAGTCTCCTACCTCTACTCTCTGTAACAGGTCTTCTTCACCCCAGTCTACAAACTCTGCTCTCTGTAACAGGCCTTCTGCACCCTAGTATCCAACATCTTCTCTCTGCAACGATCTTTCTGCACCTCAGTCTCCAACATCTGCTGTCTGCAATATTCTTTCTAAACCTCAGTCTCCAAACTCTTCTCTCTGTAACAGTCCTTCTTCACCCCGATCTCCAAACTCTGCTCTCTGTAACACTCCTTCTGCACCCCAGCCTTATAACTCTGCTCTCTTTAATAGGCCTTCTGCAACCTAGGATCCAACATCTGCTCTCTGCAACAGTACTTTTGCACCTCAGTCTGAAAACGCTGCTCTCTGCAACAGTCCTTCTAATCCGCAGTCTCCAACCTCTGTTCTCTGCAATGATCCTTCTGCATCCCAGTCTCCAACAACTGCTCTCTGCAACAGTCCTTCTGCACCCAAGTCTAAAACCTCTGCTCTCTGCTACAGTACTTCTGCACCCCAGTCTTCAACCTCTGATCTCTGCAACATTTCTTCTGCACCCAAGTCTCCAACCTGTGCTTTCTGTTCTGCTGCAACCCAGTCTCCAACTTCTGTTCTCTGTAGCGATCCTTCTGAACCTCATTCTCCAACCTCTGCTCTCTTCAACGATTCTTCTGCACCCCAGTCTCCATTCTCTGCTCTCTGTAAGCATCCTTTTGCACCCCAGTCTCCAAATTCTCCTCTCTGTAAAAGTCATTCTGCACCTCAGTCTCCAAGTTCTGCAATCTGTAACAGTGCTTTTGCACCCCAGTCTCAAAACTCTGAACTCAGAAATGATCTTTCTGTACCTCAAACTCCAAACTCTGCTCTCTTTAACAGTCCTTCTGCAACACAGTCTCCAACATCTGCTCTCTGCAACGATCCTTCTTCTCCCCAGGCTCCAACCTCTTCTCTCTGCATCGGTCCATCTATATCCCAGTTTCCAAAATCTGCTCTCTGTAACAGTCCTTCTGCACCTCAGTCTTCAAACTCTGCTCTCTGAAACAGTCCTTCTGAACTCCTGTCTCCAACCTCTGCTCTCAGTAACAGTTCTTCTGCACCCCAATTTCCATACTCTGCTCTCTGTAGCATTCCTTCTGCACCCCAGTCTCCAACCTCTACTCTCTGTAACAGGCCTTCTGCACCCCAGTCTCCAACTTATGCTCTCTGTAAGAGCCCTTCTGCACCCCAGTCTCCAACCTGTGCTCTCTGCAATGATCCTTCTGCATCCCAGTCTCCAAACTCTGCTCTCTGTAACAGTCCTTCTGCACCCCATGATTCAACATCTGCTCTCTGAAACAGTCCTTCTGCACCTCAGTCTGAAAACTCGGCTCTCTAAAAAAATCCTTCTTCACCCGAGTTTTCCAAACTTTGCTCTCTGTAACAGTGCTTCTGAACCTCAGTCTACAAAATGTTCTCTGTAATATCCTTCTGCAACCCAGTCACGAAATTGTGCTATCTTTAACAGTCCTTCTGCACCTCAGTCTACAAACTCTGCTCTCTGTAACAGGCCTTCTGCACCCCAGTCTCCAAACTCTGCTCTCTGTAACAGGCCTTCTGCACCCAGTCTCCAACCTCTTCTCTCTTCAAGGATCTCTCTTAACCTCAGTCTCCAACCTCTGCTTTGTGCAACAGTCCATCTGCACCCCAGTTTCCAACATCTGCTGTCTGTAACAATCCTTCTGCAACTGAGTCTCCAACCTCTGCTCTCTGCAACGGTTCTTCCGCACCCCAGTCTCCACACTCTGTTCTCTGCAACAGTCCTTCTGCAAACCAGTCTCCAAACTCTGCTCTCTGCAACAGTTCTTCTGCACCCCAGTCTCCAAACTCTGCTCTCTGCTACAGTACTACTGCACCCCAGTCTCCAACATCTGCTCTCTGTATCAGTTCTTTTGCACCTCAGTCTCCAACCTCTGATCTCTGCAGCAGTCTTTTTACTCCCCAGTAACCAAAATCTGCTCCTCAGGTTCCAACGTCTGCTCTCTACAACGATCCTTCTGCACCCCAGTTCCCAACCTCTGCTCTCTGTAACAGTACTTCTGCATCTCAGTCTCCAACCTCTCCTCTCTGTACCAATCTTCGGCACCTCAGTCTCCAAACTCTGCTCTCTACAACAATCCTTCTGCACCTCAGTCTCCAAAATCTGTTCTCTGCAACGGTCCTTCTGCACCTCAGTCTCGAACCTCTACTCTCTGTAACAGTCCTTCTGCACCCCAGTCTCTAACCTATGCTCTCTATACAGTTTTTCTGCACCCCAATCTCCAAACTCTGCTGTCTGTATCATTCCGTCTGCACCAAAGACTCCATCCTCCGCTCTCTGTAAGAATCCTTCTTCACCCCAGTCTCCAACCTCTGTTCTCTGTAAAAGTCCTTCTGCTCCTCAGTCTCCAAACTCTGCTCTCACTAACGGTTTTTCTGCACCCCAGTCTCTAACCTCTGCTCTCTGTAACGATCTATCTGCAACTCAGTCTCCAACCTCTGCTCTCCTCTACAGTCCTTCTTCACCCCAGTCTCAAAACTCTGCTCTATGTAAAAGTACTTCTGTACCCCTAGTCTCCAACATCTGCTCTCTGAAAGGATCCTTCTTCTACCCAGACTTTAACCTCTGCTCTCTGTAACAGTCCTTTTGTATCACAGTCTCCAACCTCTTCTATTTGTAAAGGTCTTTCTGCTCCCCAATTGCCAGCCTCTGCATTCTGTAACAGTCTTTCTGCACCCCAGTCTCCAGACTGTGCTCTCTGGAAGATCATTTTTAATCTCAGTCTCCAAACTCTGCTCTTTATAGCAGTTCTTCTACACCCCAGTATCCAAACTCTGCTCTCTTTAAAAGTCCTTCTGCACCTCAGTCTCCAACATTTGCTCTCTGTAATGGTCCTTCTGCACCCCAGTCTCCAACCTCTGCTCTCTGTAACAATCCTTCTGCACCTCAGTCTCCAAGGTCTGCTCTCTGTAACAGTCCTTCTTTACCCCAGTCTCCAACATCTGCTCTCTGCAACGGTCCTTCTGCACCCCAGTCTCCAAAATCTGCTCTCTGTAACAGTCCTTCTGTACCGCAGTCTCCAAACTTTTCTTTCTATAATGGTACTTCTACAAGCGAATTGCCAACCTCTGCTTTCTGGAACAATCCTTCTGAGCCTCAGATTCCAAACTCTGCTCTGTGTAACAGTCCTTCTAAGCCTCAGTCTGAAACATCTGCTCTCTGCAACGATCCTTCTGCACCCCAGTCTCCAAACTGCACTATCTGTAAAAATCATTCTGCACCCCTATCTCCAACCTCTGTTCTCTGTAAAAGGTCTTCTGCACTCCAGTCTCAAACTCTGCTCTCTGTATCAGGCCTTCTGCACCCCAGTCTCCAAACTTTTCTCTCTGCAACGATCCTTCTGCACCTCAGGTTCCAACCTCTGCTCTCTGTAACAATCCTTCGGCAACTCAGTCTCCAACCTCTGCTCTCTGTGACAGTCCTTCTGCACACCAGTCTCCAACATCTTCAATCTGCAGCGATTCTTCTTCTACCCAGTCTCCAACCTCTGCTCCCTGTAACAGTCCTTTTGTATTGCAGTCTCCAACCTCTTCTCTTTGTAACAGTTCTTCTGCTCCCCAATTGCCAACCTCTGCTTCCTGAAAAAGTCCTTCAGCACCTCAGTCTCTAACCTCTTCTCTCTGCAACGATCCTTCTGCACCTCAGTCTCTAAACTCTGCTCTCTGCAACAGTCCTTCTGCACCCCAGTCTCCAGACTCTGCTATCTGTAAGATCCATTTGCATCCCAGTCTCCAACATCTGCTTTCTGTAACAGTCCTTCTGCACCACAGTATCCAACCTCTGCTCCCCTGGAAAAGTCCTTCTGCACATCATTCTCCAACCTTTGCTCTTTGTAAAGGTTCTTCTGCACCCCAGTATTCAAACTCTGCTCTCTGTAACAAACCTTATGCACCTCAGTCTTCAACGTCTGCTCTCTGTAGCAGGCCTTCTGCAGCCCAGTCTCCATCCTCTGCTCTCTGCAACGATCCATCTGCACCCCAGTCTCAAACTTATGCTCTCTGCAATGATCCTACTGCACCCCAGTCTCCAACCTCTGATTACTGCAACAGTCCTTCTGCAACTAAGTCTCTAAATTCTGCTCTCAGTAAGATCCTTCTGTACCCCTGACTCCAAGCTCGGCTTATTTCAATGATCCTTCTGCACCCCAGTGTCCAAACTCTGCTCTATGTAACAGGATTTTGCACCTCAGTCTCAAATCTGCTCTCTGCAACAGTCCTTCTCCACCCCAGTCTTCAACTTCTGCTCTCTCTAAGAGTTTTTCTGAACCTCAGTCTCTAACCTCTGCTTCCTGCAACATGCCTTCTTTTTTTTTTTTTTTTTTTTTTTTTTTTATTGTTGGTCGTTCAAAACATTACACAGTTCTTAATACATCAACTTTCACAGTTTGATTCACGTGGGTTATGAACTCCCAACTTTACCCCGTATACAGATTGCTGTTTCACATCAGTTATCCTTCCATTGATTGACATATTGCCTTTCTAGTGTCTGATGTATTCTGCTGTCTGTCCTATTCTCTACTATCCCCCCTCCCCTCCCCTCCCCTCCCCTCCCCTTTTCTCATCCCTGTTTAATGTAAATCTTCTTCTCAAGCTCTTCGTCCTTACCCTGTCCTTGTTTACTCCCCTTATATCAAAGGGGTCATTTGGTATTTGTTTTTTAACGATTGACTAGCTTCACTTAGCATAATCTGCTCTAATGCCATCCATTTCCCTCCAAATTCTATGATTTTGTCGTTCCTTAATGCAGAGTAATACTCCATTGTGTATAAATGCCACATTTTTTTTATCCATTCATCTATTGAAGGGCATCTAGGCTGATTCCATAATCTTGCTATAGTGAATTGTGCTGCTATGAACATCGTTGTAGCAGTGTCTCTGTAACATGCTCTTATTAGGTCTTTAGGGAATAGACCGAGAAGGGGAATAGCTGGGTCAAATGGTGGTTCCATTCCCAGCTTTCCAAGAAATCTCCATACTGCTTTCCAAATTGGCTGCACCAATTTGCAGTCCCACCAGCAATGAACAAGAGTGCCCTTTTCCCCGCATCCTCTCCAGCACTTATTGTTGTTTGACTTCCTAATGGCTGCCAATCTTACTGGAGTGAGGTGGTATCTTAGGGTAGTTTTGATTTGCATTTCTCTAACTGCTAGCGATGGTGAGCATTTTTTCATGTACTTATTGATTGATTGTATGTCCTCCTCTGAGAACTGTCTGTTCAGGTCCTTGGCCCATTTATTGATTGGGTTATTTGTTATCTTATTGTCTAATTTTTTGAGTTCTTTGTATATTCTGGTTATTAGGGCTCTATCTGAAGTGTGTGGATTAAAGATTTGTTCCCAGGATGTAGGCTCCCTGTTTATCTCTCTTATTGTTTCTTTTGCTGAGAAGAAACTTTTTAGTTTGAGTAAGTCCCATTTGTTGATTCTAGTTATTAACTCTTGCGCTATGGGTGTCCTATTGAGGAATTGGGGGCCCGATCCCACAGTATGTAGATCATAACCAACTTTTTCTTCTATCAGATGCCATGTCTCTGATTTAATATCAAGCTCCTTAATCCATTTTGAGTTAACTTTTGTGCATGGCGAGAGATAGGGGTTCAGATTCATTTTGATGCAAGTGGATTTCCAGTTTTCCCAGCACCATTTGTTGAAGAT
>NW_027523922.1:0-38820 GCF_052094955.1 Ictidomys tridecemlineatus | reverse complement strand
ACTACAAGTTGCCTGAAATCTCAGCAAACTTTTTTTGACCCAATGTTGAAGATTCTTTCAGGTAATGATCAGTACACCAAAACCACTAGGCTCACCAAGTTTCGTTTTCTAGGTTAAACCGTTCGTTTGCAGTAACCGTTTTCATTTTTAGGTTTCACTCTTTTTTCTTTTATAGGGATACATGTATTTGGAACTCTAAATCAAACACGGTTTGTGCTAGATCTTTGAAACTTGACACAATAAAGCAGTTTCAAGTTCTATCTCTATGGTTTGTTTTCTTTTGATGTAGCCCTAAGCAGAGACTGGCGAAAATCACATTCTTTGAAAGGGGTTGCCAAGCTTCCAAAAGACTACGAGTAGCCTGAAATCTCAGCAAACATTTTTTCACCCAATCTTGATGATTCTTTCAGGTAATGATCAGTACACCAATACCGCTTGACTCACCAAATTTTGTTCTTCTAGGTTAAACCGTTCGTTTGCAGTAACCGTTTTCGTTTTGAGGTTTCACTCTGTTTTCTCCTACGGGGATAAATGTATTTAAGACTCTAAATAAAACACGGTTTGTGCTAGCTCTTTTGAAACTTGACACAATAAAGCAGTTTCAAGTTCTATCTCTATGGTTTGTTTGCTGTTGATGTAGCCCTAAGCAGACACTGGCGAAAATCACTTTCATGGAAAGGGGTTGCCAAGTTTCCAAAAAAGTACGAGTTACCTGAAATCTCAGCTAATATTTTTTGACCCAAACTTGATGATTCTTTCAGGTAATGATCAGTACACCAAAACCACTTGGCTCACCAAATTTCGTTTTTCTAGGTTAAACCGTTCGTTTGCAGTAACCGTTTTCATTTTTAGGTTTCACACAGTTTTCTCCTATAGGGATACATGTATTTTGAACTCTAAATCAAACACGGTTTGTGCTAGCTCTTTGAAACTTGACACAATAAAGCAGTTTCAAGTTCTATCTCTATGGTTTGTTTGCTGTTGATGTAGCCCTAAACAGAGCCTGGCGAAAATCACTTTCATGGAAAGGGGTTGCCAAGCTTCCAAAAAACTACAAGGTGCCTGAATCTCAGCAAACATTTTTTCACCCAATCTTGATGATTCTTTCAGGTAATGATCCGTACACCAAAACCACTTGTCTCACCAAATTTCGTTCTTCTAGGTTACACCGTTCTTTTGCAGTAACCGTTTACATTTTTAGGTTTCACTCTGTTTTCTTCTATAGAGATACATGTATTTGGAACTCTAAATCAAACACGGTTTGTGCTAGCTCTTTGAAACTTGACACAATAAACAGTTTCCAGTTCTATCTCTATGGTTTTTTTTGTTGATGTAGCCCTAAGTAGAGACTGACGAAAATCACTTTCATGGAAAGGGGTTGCCAAGCTTCCAAAAAACTACGAGATTCCTGAAATCTCAGCAAACATTTTTTTCACCCAATCTTGATGATTCTTTCAGGTAATCATCAGTACACCAAAACCACTTGGCTCACCAAATTTCGTTCTTCTAGGTTAAACTGTTCGATTGCAGTAAACGTTTTCATTTTTAGGTTTCACTCTGTTTTCTTCTATAGGGATACATGTATTTGGAACTCTAAATCAAACACGGTTTGTGCTAGCTCTTTGAAACTTGACACAATAAAGCAGTTTCAAGTTCTATCTCTATGGTTTGTTTGCTGTAGATGTAGCCCTAAGCAGAGACTGGCGAAAATCACTTTCATGGAAAGGGGTTGCCAAGCTTCCAAAAAAGTACGTGTTGCCTGAAATCTCAAAAACATTTTTTCACCCAATCTTGATGATTCTTTCAGGTAATGATCAGTACACCTAAACCACTTGGCTCACCAAATTTCGTTCTTGTAGGTTAAACCGTTCGTTTGCAGTAACCGTTTTCATTTTTAGATTTCACTGTGTTTTCTCCTATAGGGATACATGTATTTGGAACTCTAAATGAAACACGGTTTGTGCTAGCTCTTTGAAACTTGACAGGATAAAGCAGTTTCAAGTTCTATCTCTATGGTTTGTTTGCTGTTGATGTAGCCCTAAGCAGAGACTGGCGAAAATCACTTTCATGGAAAGGGGTTGCCTAGCTTCCAAAAAACTATGAGTTGCCTGAAATCTCAGCAAACTTTTTTTCACTCAATCTTGATGATTCTTTCAGGTAATGATCAGTACACAAAAACCACTGGGCTCACCAAATTTCGTTCTTCTAGGTTAAGCCGTTCGTTTACAGTAACCGTTTTCATTTTTAGTTTTCACTCTGTTTTCTCCTATAGGGATACATGTATTTGGAACTCTAAATCAAACACGGTTTGTGCTAGCTCTTTGAAACTTGACACAATAAAGCAGTTTCAAGTTCTATCTCTATGGTTTGTTTGCTGTTGATGTAGCCCTAAGCAGAGACTGGCGAAAATCACTTTCATGGAAAGGGGTTTTCAAGCTTCCAAAAAACTACGAGTTTCCTGAAATCTCAGCAAACATTTTTTTCACCCAATCTTGATGATTCTTTCAGGTAATGATCAGTACACCAAAACTACTTGGCTCACCAAATTTCGTTCTTCTAGTTTAAATCGTTCATTTGCAGTAACCGTTTTCATTTTTAGGTTTCACTCTGTTTTCTCCGATAGGGATACATGTATTTGGAACTCTAAATCAAACACGGTTTGTGCTAGCTCTTTAAAACTTGACACAATAAAGCAGTTTCCTGTTTTATCTCTATGGTTTGTTTGCTGTTGATGTAGCCCTAAGCAGAGACTGGCGAAAATCACTTTCATGGAAAGGGGTTGCAAAGCTTCCAAAAAACTACGAGTTGCCTGAAATCTCAGCCAACATTTTTATACCCAATCTTGATGATTCTTTCAGATAATGATCAGTACACCAAAACCACTTGGCTCACCAAATTTCGTTCTTGTAGGTTAAACCGTTCGTTTGCAGTAACCGTTTTCATTTTTAGGTTTCACTCTGTTTTCTCCTATAGGGATACATGTATTTGGAACTCTAAATCAAACACGGTTTGTGCTAGCTCTTTGAAACTTGACACAATAAAGCAGTTTCAAGTTCTATCTCTATGGTTTGTTTGCTGTTGATGTAGCCCTAAGCAGAGACTGGCGAAAATCACTTTCATGGAAAGGGTTTGCCAAGCTTCCAAAAAACTATGTGTTGCCTGAAATCTCAGCCAACATTTTTTCACCCAATCTTGATGATTCTTTCAGGTAATGATCACTACACCAAAACCACTTGGCTCACCAAATTTCGTTCTTCTAGGTTAAACCGTTCGTTTGCAGTAACCGTTTTCATTTTTAGGTTGCACTCTGTTTTCTCCTATAGGTATACATGTATTTGGAACTCTAAATGAAACACGGTTTGTGCTAGCTCTTTGAAACTTGACACAATAAAGCAGATTCAAGTTCTATCTCTCTGGTTTCTTTGCTATTGATGTAGCCCTAAGCAGAGACTGGCGAAAATCACTTTCGTGGAAAGGGGTTGCCAAGCTTCCAAAAAAGTACGTGTTGCCTGAAATCTCAGAAACATTTTTTCACCCATTCTTGATGATTCTTTCAGGTAATGATCAGTACACCAAAACCACTTGGCTCACCAAATTTCGTTCTTGTAGGTTAAACCGTTCGTTTGCAGTAACCGTTTTCATTTTTAGCTTTCACTGTGTTTTCTCCTATGGGGATACATGTATTTGGAACTATAAATAAAACACGGTTTGTGCTAGCTCTTTGAAACTTGACAGGATAAAGCAGTTTCAAGTTCTATCTCTATGGTTTGTTTGCTGTTGATGTAGCCCTAAGCATAGACTGGCGAAAATTACTTTCATGGAAAGGGGTTGACAAGCTTCCAAAAAACTATGAGTTGCCTGAAATCTCAGCAAACTTTTTTTCACTCAATCTTGATGATTCTTTCAGGTAATGATCAGTACACAAAAACCACTGGGCTCACCAAATTTCGTTCTTCTAGGTTAAACCGTTCGTTTCCAATAAACGTTTTCATTTTTAGGTTTCACTCTGTTTTCTCCTATAGGTATACATGTATTTGGAACTCTAAATCAAACACGGTTTGTTCTAGCTTTTTGAAACTTGACACAATAAAGCAGTTTCAAGTTTTATTTCTATGGTTTGTTTGCTGTTGATGAAGCCCTAAGCAGAGACTGGCGAAAATCAATTTCATGGAAAGGGGTTGCCAAGCTTTCAAAAAACTACGAGTTGTCTGAATCTCAGCAAACATTTTTCAACCAATCTTGATGATGCTTTCAGGTAATGATCAGTACACCAAAACCACTTGGCTCACCAAATTTTGTTCTTCTAGGTTAAACCGTTCGTTTGCAGTAACCTTTTTCATTTTTAGGTTTCACTCTGTTTTCTCCGATAGGGATACATGTATTTGGAACACTAAATCAAGCACGGTTTTTGCTAGCTCTTTGAAACTTTACACAATAAAGCAGTTTCAAGTTATATTTTTATGGTTTGTTTGCTGTTGATGTACCCCTAAGCAGAGACTGGCGAAAATCACTTTCATGGAAAGGGGTTGCCAAGCTTCCAAAAAACTATGAGTTGCCTGAAATCTCAGCAAACATTTTTTCACCCAATCTTGATGATTCTTTCAGGTAATGATCAGTACACCAAAACCACTTGGCTCACCAAATTTCGTTCTTCTAGGTTAAACCGTTCGTTTGCAGTAACCGTTTTCATTTTTAGGTTTCACTCTATTTTCTCCTATAGGTATACATGTATTTGGAACTCTAAATCAAACACGGTTTTTGCTAGCTTTTTGAAACTTGACACAATAAAGCAGTTTCAAGTTTTATCTCTATGGTTTGTTTGCTGTTGATGTAGCCCTAAGCACAGACTGGCGAAAATCACTTTCATGGAAAGGGGTTGCCAAGCTTCCAAAAAACTACGAGTTGCCTGAAATCTCAGCAAACATTTTTTCACCCAATCTTGATGATTCTTTCAGGTAATGATCAGTACACCAAAACCACGTGGCTCACCAAATTTCGTTCTTCTAGTTTAAACCGTTCGTTTGCAGTAACCGTTTACATTTTTAGGTTTCACTCTGTTTTCTCCTATAGAGATACATGTATTTGGAACTCTAAATCAAACTCGGTTTGTGCTAGCTCTTTGAAACTTTACACAATAAAGCAGTTTCAAGTTCTATCTCTATGGTTTGTTTGCTGTTGATGTAGCCCTAAGCAGAGACTGGCGAAAATCACTTTCATGGAAAGGGGTTGCCAAGCTTCCAAAAAACTACAAGTTGCCTGAAATCTCAGCAAACATTTTTTCACCCAATCTTGATGATTCTTTCAGGTAATGATCAGTACACCAAAACCCCTCGGCTCACCAAATTTCGTTCTTCTAGGTTAAACCGTTCGTTTGCAGTAACAGTTTTCATTTTTTAGGTTTCACTCTGTTTTCTCTTATAGGGATACATGTATTTGAAACTCTAAATCAAACACGGTTTGTACTAGCTCTTTTACACTTGACACAATAAAGCAGTTTCAAGTTCTCTCTCTATGGTTTGTTTGCTGTTGATGTAGCCCTAAGCAGAAACTGGAGAAAATCACTTTCATGGAAAGGGGTTGCCAAGCTTCTAAAAAACTACGAGTTGCCTGAAATCTCAGCAAACACTTTTTCACCGAAACTTGATGATTATTTCAGGTAATGATCAGTACACCAAAACCACGTGGCTCACCAAATTTCGTTCTTCTAGGTTAAACCGTTCGTTGGCAGTAACCGTTTTCATTTTTAGGTTTCACTCTGTTTTCTCCTATAGGGATACATGTATTTGGAACTCTAAATCAAACAAGGTTTGTGCTAGCTCTTTGAAACTTGACACAATAAAGCAGTTTCAAGTTCTATCTCTATCATTTGTTTGCTGTTGATGTAGCCCTAAGCAGAGACTGGAGAAAATCACTTTCATGGAAAGGGGTTGCCAACCTTCCAAGAAACTACGAGTTGCCTGGAATATCAGCAAACATTTTTTCACCCAATCCCGATGATTCTTTCAGGTAATGATCAGTACACCAAAACCACTTGGCTCACCAAATTTCGTTCTTCTACTTTAAACCGTTCGTTTGCAGTAACCGTTTTCATTTTTAGGTTTCACTCTGTTTTCTCCTATAGAGATACATGTATTTGGAACTCTAAATCAAACACGGTTTGTGCTAGCTCTTTGAAACTTGACATAATAAAGCAGTTTCAAGTTCTAGCTCTATATTTTGTTTACTGTTGATGTAGCCCTAAGAGAACTTCCGAAAACCACTTTCATGAAAAGGGGTTGCCAAGCTTCCAAAAAACTACGAGTTGCCTGAAATCTCAGCAAACATTTTTTCACCCAATCTTGATGATTCTTTCAGGTAATGATCAGTACACCAAAACCACTTGGCTCACCAAATTTCGTTCTTCTAGGTTAAACCGTTCGTTGCCAGTAACCATTTTCATTTTTAGGTTTCAGTCTGTTTTCTCCTATAGGGATACATGTATTTGGAACTCTAAATCAAACTCGGTTTGTGCTAGCTCTTTGAAACTTTACACAATAAAGCAGTTTCAAGTTCTATCTCTATGGTTTGTTTGCTGTTGATGTAGCCCTAAGCAGAGACTGGCGAAAATCACTTTCATGGAATGGGGTTGCCAAGCTTCCAAAAAACTACGAGTTGCCTGAAATCTCAGCAAACATTTTTTGACCCAATCGTGATGATTCTTTCAGGTAATGATCAGTACACCAAAACCACTTGGCTCACCAAATTTCGTTCTTCTAGGTTAAACCGTTCGTTGGCAGTAACCGTTTTCATTTTTAGGTTTCACTCTGTTTTCTTCTATAGTGATACATGTATTTGGAACTCTAAATCAAACACGGTTTGTGCTATCTCTTTGAAACTTGACACAATAAAGCAGTTTCAAGTTCTATCTCTTTGGTGTGTTTGCTGTTGATGTAGCCTTAAGCAGATACTGGCATAAATCACTTTCATGGAAAGGGGTTGCCAATCTTCCAAAAAACTACGAGTTGCCTGAAATCTCAGCCAACATTTTTTCACCCAATCTTGATGATTCTTTCAGGTAATGATCAGTACACCAATACCACTTGGCTCACCAAATTTCGTTCTTCTAGGTTAAACCGTTCGTTGGTAGTAACCGTTTTCATTTTTAGGTTTCACTCTGTTTTCTCCTATAGGGATACATGTATTTGGAACTCTAAATCAAACTCGGTTTGTGCTAGCTCTTTGAAACTTGACACAATAAAGAAGTTTCAAGTTCTATCTCTATGGTTTGTTTGCTGTTGATGTAGCCCAAAGCAGAGACTGGCGAAAATCACTTTCATGGAAAGGGGTTGCCAAGCTTCCAAAAAACTACGAGTTGCCTGAAATCTCAGCAAACATTTTTTCACCCAATCTTGATGATTCTTCCAGGTAATGATCAGTACACCAAAACCACTTGGCTCAACAAATTTCGTTCTTCTAGGTTAAACCGTTCATTGGCAGTAACCGTTTTCATTTTTAGGTTTCACTCTGTTTTCTCCTATAGGGATACATGTTTTTGGAACTCTAAATCAAACACGGTTTGTGCTAGCTCTTTGAAACTTGACACGATAAAGCAGTTTCAAGTTCTATCTCTATGGTTTGTTTGTTGTTGATGTATCCCTAAGCAGAGACTGGGGAAAATCACTTTCATGGAAAGGGGTTGCCAAGCTTCCAAAAAACTACGAGTTGCCTGAAATATCAGCAAACATTTTTTCACCCAATCTTGATGATTCTTCCAGGTAATGATCAGTACACCAAAACCACTTGGCTCAACAAATTTCGTTCTTCTAGGTTAAACCGTTCATTGGCAGTAACCGTTTTCATTTTTATGTTTCACTCTGTTTTCTCCTATAGGGATACATGTTTTTGGAACTCTAAATCAAACACGGTTTGTGCTAGCTCTTTGAAACTTGACACGATAAAGCAGTTTCAAGTTCTATCTCTATGGTTTGTTTGTTGTTGATGTATCCCTAAGCAGAGACTGGGGAAAATCACTTTCATGGAAAGGGGTTGCCAAGCTTCCAAAGAACTATGAGTTGCCTGAAATATCAGCAAACATTTTTTCACCCAATCTTGATGATTCTTTCAGGTAATGATCAGTACACCAAAACCACTTGGCTCACCGAATTTCGTTCTTTTAGGTTAAACCGTTCATTGGCAGTAACCGTTTTCATTTTTAGGTTTCACTCTGTTTTCTCCTATAAGAATACATGTATTTCGAACTCTAAATCAAACATGGTTTGTGCTAGCTCTTTGAAACTTGACACAATAAAGCAGTTTCAAGTTCTATCTCTATGGTTTGTTTGCTGTTGATGTAGCCCTATGCAGAGACTGGCGAAAATCACTTTAATGGGAAGGGGTTGCCAAGATTCCAAAAAACAACGAGTTGCCTGAAATCTCAGCAAACATTTTTTTCAACCAATCTTGATGATTCTTACAGGTAATGATCAGTACACCAAAACCACTTGGCTCACCAAATTTCGTTCTTCTAGGTTAAACCGTTCGTTTGCAGTAACCGTTTTCATTTTTAGGTTTCACTCTGTTTTCTCCTATAGGGATACATGTATTTGGAACTCTAAATCAAACACGGTTTATGCTAGCTCTTTGAAACTTGACACAATAAAGAAGTTTCAAGTTCTATCTCTATGGTTTGTTTGCTGGTGATGTAGCCCTAAGCACAGACTGGCGAAAATCACTTTCATTGAAATGGGATGCCAATCTTCCAAAAAACTACGAGTTGCCTGAAATCTCAGCAAACATTTTTTCACCCAATCGAGATGATTCTTTCAGGTAATGATCAATACTCCAAAACCACTTGGCTCACCAAATTTCGTTGTTCTACGTTAAACCGTTCCTTGGCAGTTACCGTTTTCATTTTTAGGTTTGACTCTGTTTTCTCCTATAGGGATACAGGTATTTGGAACTCTAAATCAAACACGGTTTGTGATAGCTCTTTGAAACTTGACACGATAAAGCAGTTTCAAGTTCTATCACTATGGTTTGTTTGCTGTTGATGTAGCCCTAAGCAGAGACTGGCGATAATCACTTTCATGGAAAGGGGTTGCCAAGCTTCCAAAAAACTACGAGTTGCCTGGAATATCAGCAAACATTTTTTCACCCAATCTTAATGATTCCTTCAGGTAATGATAAGTACACCAAAACCACTTGGCTCACCAAATTTCGTTCTTCTGGGTTAAACCGTTCGTTGGCAGTAACCGTTTTCATTTTTAGGTTTCACTCTGTTTTCTCCTATAAAGATACATGTATTTGGAACTCTAAATCAAACATGGTTTGTGCTACCTCTTTGAAACTTGACAGAATAAAGCAGCTTCAAGTTCTATCTCTATGGTTTGTTTGCTGTTGATGTAGGCCTAAGCAGAGACTGGCGAAAATCACTTTCATGGAATAGGGTTGCCAAACTTCCAAAAAACTACGAGTTGCCTGAAATCTCAGCAAACATTTTTTCACCCAATCGTGATGATTCTTTCAGGTAATGATCAGTACACCAAAACCACTTGGCTCACCAAATTTCGTTCTTCCATGTGAAACCGTTCGTTTGCAGTAACCGTTTTCATTTTTAGGTTTTACTCTCTTTTCTCCTATAGGGATACATGTATTTGGAAGTCTAAATCAAACATGGTTTGTGCTACCTTTTTGAAACTTGACACAATAAAGCAGTTTCAAGTTCTATCTCTATGGTTTGTTTGCTGTTGATGTAGCCCTAAGCAGAGACTGGCGAAAATCACTTTCATGGAAAGGGGTTGCCAAGCTTCCAAAAAACTATGTGTTGCCTGTAATCTCAGCAAACATTTTTTCAAGCAATCTTGATGATTCTTTCAGGTAATGATCAGTACACCAAAACCACTTGGCTCACCAAATTTCGTTCTTCTAGGTTAAACCGTTCATTTGCAGTAACCGTTTTCATTTTTAGGTTTCACTCTGTTTTCTCCTATAGGTATACATCTACTTGGAACTCTAAATCAAACACGGTTTATGCTAGCTCTTTGAAACTTGACACAATAAAGCAGTTTCAAGTTCTATCTCTATGGTTTGTTTGCTGTTGATGTAGTCCTAAGCAGAGACTGGCGAAAATCACTTTCATGGAAAGGGGTTGCCAAGCTTCCAAAAAACTAGGAGTTGCCTGATATCTCAGCAAACATTTTTTCACCCAATCGTGATGAGTCTTTCAGGTAATGATCAGTACATCAAAACCACTTGGCTCACCAAATTTCGTTCTTCTACGTTAAACCGTTCGTTGGCAGTTACTGTTTTCATTTTTAGGTTTCACTCTGTTTTCTCCTATAGGGATACATGTATTTGGAACTCTAAATCAAACACGGTTTGTGCTAGCTCTTTGAAACTTGACACGATACAGCAGTTTCAAGTTCTCTCTTTATGGTTTGTTTGCTGTTGATGTAGCCCTAAGCAGAGACTGGCGAAAATCACTTTCATGGAAAGGGGTTGCCAAGCTTCCAAAAAACTACGAGTTGCCTGAAATTTCAGCAAACATTTTTTCACCCAATCTTGATGATTCTTCCAGGTAATGATCAGTACACCAAAACCACTTGGCTCAACAAATTTCGTTCTTCTAGGTTAAACCGTTCATTGGCAGTAACCGTTTTCATCTTTAGGTTTCACTCTGTTTTCTCCTATAGGGATACATGTTTTTGGAACTCTAAATCAAACACGGTTTGTGCTAGCTCTTTGAAACTTGACACGATAAAGCAGTTTCAAGTTCTATCTCTATGGTTTGTTTGTTGTTGATGTATCCCTAAGCAGAGACTGGGGAAAATCACTTTCATGGAAAGGGGTTGCCAAGCTTCCAAAGAACTATGAGTTGCCTGAAATATCAGCAAACATTTTTTCACCCAATCTTGATGATTCTTTCAGGTAATGATCAGTACACCAAAACCACTTGGCTCACCGAATTTCGTTCTTTTAGGTTAAACCGTTCATTGGCAGTAACCGTTTTCATTTTTAGGTTTCACTCTGTTTTCTCCTATAAGAATACATGTATTTCGAACTCTAAATCAAACATGGTTTGTGCTAGCTCTTTGAAACTTGACACAATAAAGCAGTTTCAAGTTCTATCTCTATGGTTTGTTTGCTGTTGATGTAGCCCTATGCAGAGACTGGCGAAAATCACTTTAATGGGAAGGGGTTGCCAAGATTCCAAAAAACTACGAGTTGCCTGAAATCTCAGCAAATATTTTTTCACCCAATCTCGATGATTCTTTCAGGTAATGATCAGTACACCAAAACACTTGGCTCACCAAATTTCGTTCTTCTAGTTTAAACCGTTCATTTGCAGTAACCGTTTGCATTTTTAGGTTTCACTTTGTTTTCTCCTATAGGGATACATGTATTTGGAACTCTAAATCAAACACGGTTTATGCTAGCTGTTTGAAACATGACACAATAAAGCAGTTTCAAGTTCTATCTCTATGGTTTGTTTCCTATTGATGTAGCCCTAAGCACAGACTGGCGAAAATCACTTTCATGGAAAGGGGTTGCCAAGCTTTTAAAAAACTACGAGTTGCCTGAAATCTCAGCAAACATTTTTTTCAACCAATCTTGATGATTCTTACAGGTAATGATCAGTACACCAAAACCACTTGGCTCACCAAATTTCGTTCTTCTAGGTTAAACCGTTCGTTTGCAGTAACCGTTTTCATTTTTAGGTTTCACTCTGTTTTCTCCTATAGGGATACATGTATTTGGAACTCTAAATCAAACACGGTTTATGCTAGCTCTTTGAAACTTGACACAATAAAGAAGTTTCAAGTTCTATCTCTATGGTTTGTTTGCTGGTGATGTAGCCCTAAGCACAGACTGGCGAAAATCACTTTCATTGAAAGGGGATGCCAATCTTCCAAAAAACTACGAGTTGCCTGAAATCTCAGCAAACATTTTTTCACCCAATCGAGATGATTCTTTCAGGTAATGATCAATACTCCAAAACCACTTGGCTCACCAAATTTCGTTGTTCTACGTTAAACCGTTCCTTGGCAGTTACCGTTTTCATTTTTAGGTTTGACTCTGTTTTCTCCTATAGGGATACATGTATTTGGAACTCTAAATCAAACACGGTTTGTGATAGCTCTTTGAAACTTGACACGATAAAGCAGTTTCAAGTTCTATCACTATGGTTTGTTTGCTGTTGATGTAGCCCTAAGCAGAGACTGGCGATAATCACTTTCATGGAAAGGGGTTGCCAAGCTTCCAAAAAACTACGAGTTGCCTGGAATATCAGCAAACATTTTTTCACCCAATCTTAATGATTCCTTCAGGTAATGATAAGTACACCAAAACCACTTGGCTCACCAAATTTCGTTCTTCTGGGTTAAACCGTTCGTTGGCAGTAACCGTTTTCATTTTTAGGTTTCACTCTGTTTTCTCCTATAAAGATACATGTATTTGGAACTCTAAATCAAACATGGTTTGTGCTACCTCTTTGAAACTTGACAGAATAAAGCAGTTTCAAGTTCTATCTCTATGGTTTGTTTGCTGTTGATGTAGCCCTAAGCAGAGACTGGCGAAAATCACTTTCATGGAATAGGGTTGCCAAACTTCCAAAAAACTACGAGTTGCCTGAAATCTCAGCAAACATTTTTTCACCCAATCGTGATGATTCTTTCAGGTAATGATCAGTACACCAAAACCACTTGGCTCACCAAATTTCGTTCTTCCATGTGAAACCGTTCGTTTGCAGTAACCGTTTTCATTTTTAGGTTTTACTCTCTTTTCTCCTATAGGGATACATGTATTTGGAAGTCTAAATCAAACATGGTTTGTGCTACCTTTTTGAAACTTGACACAATAAAGCAGTTTCAAGTTCTATCTCTATGTTTTGTTTGCTGTTGATGTAGCCCTAAGCAGAGACTGGCGAAAATCACTTTCATGGAAAGGGGTTGCCAAGCTTCCAAAAAACTATGTGTTGCCTGTAATCTCAGCAAACATTTTTTCAAGCAATCTTGATGATTCTTTCAGGTAATGATCAGTACACCAAAACCACTTGGCTCACCAAATTTCGTTCTTCTAGGTTAAACCGTTCATTTGCAGTAACCGTTTTCATTTTTAGGTTTCACTCTGTTTTCTCCTATAGGTATACATCTATTTGGAACTCTAAATCAAACACGGTTTATGCTAGCTCTTTGAAACTTGACACAATAAAGCAGTTTCAAGTTCTATCTCTATGGTTTGTTTGCTGGTGATGTAGCCCTAAGCAGAGACTGGCGAAAATCACTTTCATGGAATAGGGTTGCCAAACTTCCAAAAAACTACGAGTTGCCTGAAATCTCAGCAAACATTTTTTCACCCAATCGTGATGATTCTTTCAGGTAATGATCAGTACACCAAAACCACTTGGCTCACCAAATTTCGTTCTTCCATGTGAAACCGTTCGTTTGCAGTAACCGTTTTCATTTTTAGGTTTTACTCTCTTTTCTCCTATAGGGATACATGTATTTGGAAGTCTAAATCAAACATGGTTTGTGCTACCTTTTTGAAACTTGACACAATAAAGCAGTTTCAAGTTCTATCTCTATGTTTTGTTTGCTGTTGATGTAGCCCTAAGCAGAGACTGGCGAAAATCACTTTCATGGAAAGGGGTTGCCAAGCTTCCAAAAAACTATGTGTTGCCTGTAATCTCAGCAAACATTTTTTCAAGCAATCTTGATGATTCTTTCAGGTAATGATCAGTACACCAAAACCACTTGGCTCACCAAATTTCGTTCTTCTAGGTTAAACCGTTCATTTGCAGTAACCGTTTTCATTTTTAGGTTTCACTCTGTTTTCTCCTATAGGTATACATCTATTTGGAACTCTAAATCAAACACGGTTTATGCTAGCTCTTTGAAACTTGACACAATAAAGCAGTTTCAAGTTCTATCTCTATGGTTTGTTTGCTGTTGATGTAGTCCTAAGCAGAGACTGGCGAAAAGCACTTTCATGGAAAGGGGTTGCCAAGCTTCCAAAAAACTAGGAGTTGCCTGATATCTCAGCAAACATTTTTTCACCCAATCGTGATGAGTCTTTCAGGTAATGATCAGTGCATCAAAACCACTTGGCTCACCAAATTTCGTTCTTCTAGGTTAAACCGATCGTTGGAAGTAACCGTTTTCATTTTTAGGTTTCACTCTGTTTTCTCCTATAGGGATACATGTATTTGGAACTCTAAATCAAACACGGTTTGTGCTAGCTCTTTGAAACTTGACACGATAAAGCAGTTTCAAGTTCTATCTTTATGGTTTGTTTGCTGTTGATGTAGCCCTAAGCAGAGACTGGCGAAAATCACTTTCATGGAAAGGGGTTGCCAAGCTTCCAAAAAACTACGAGTTGCCTGAAATATCAGCAAACATTTTTTCACCCAATCTTGATGATTCTTTCAGGTAATGATCAGTACACCAAAACCACTTGGCTCACCAAATTTCGTTCTTCTAGGTTAAACCGATCGTTGGAAGTAACCGTTTTCATTTTTAGGTTTCACTCTGTTTTCTCCTATGAGGATACATGTATTTGGAACTCTAAATCAAACATGGTTTGTGCTAGCTCTTTGAAACTTGACAGAATAAAGCAGTTTCAAGTTCTATCTCTATGGTTTGTTTGCTGTTGATGTAGCTCTAAGCAGAGACTGGCAAAAATCACTTTCATGGAATAGGGTTGCCAAACTTCCTAAAAACTACGAGTTGCCTGAAATCTCAGCAAACATATTTTCACCCAATCGTGATGATTCTTTCAGGTAATGATCAGTACACCAAAACCACTGGCTCACCAAATTTCGTTCTTCTAGGTTAAACCGTTCGTTGGCAGTAACCGTTTTCATTTTTAGGTTTTACTCTGTTTTCTCCTATAGAAATACATGTATATGGAACTCTAAATTAAACATGGTTTGTGCTACCTTTTTGAAACTTGACACAATAAAACAGTTTCAAGTTCTATCTCTATGGTTTGTTTGCTGTTGATGTAGCCCTAAGAAGAGACTGGCGAAAATCACTTTCATGGAAAGGGGTTGCCAAGCTTCCAAAAAACTACGAGTTGCCTGAAATCTCAGCAAACATTTTTTCAAGCAATCTTGATGATTCTTTCAGGTAATGATCAGTACACCAAAACCACTTGGCTCACCAAATTTCGTTCTTCTAGGTTAAACCGTTCGTTTGCAGTAACCGTTTTCATTTTTAGGTTTCACTCTGTTTTCTCCTATAGGGATACATGTATTTGGAACTCTAAATCAAACACGGTTTGTGCTAGCTTTTTGAAACTTGACACAATAAAGCAG
The DNA here is from genome assembly GCF_052094955.1 of Ictidomys tridecemlineatus. Classification (NCBI taxonomy): domain Eukaryota; kingdom Metazoa; phylum Chordata; class Mammalia; order Rodentia; family Sciuridae; genus Ictidomys; species Ictidomys tridecemlineatus. The sequence goes on along the minus strand of NW_027523922.1, from coordinate 23,528 downwards.
TTTCAAGGACTGTCTCTATGGTTTGTTTGCTGTTGATGTAGCCCTAAGCAGAGACTGGCAAAAATCACTTTCATGGAAAGGGGTTGCCAAGCTTCCAAAGAACTATGAATTGCCTGAAATCTCAGCAAACATTTTTTCACCCAATCTTGATGATTCTTTTAGGTAATGATCAGTACACCAAAACCACTTGGCTCACCAAATTTCATTCTTCTATGTTAAACCGTTCGTTTGCAGTAACCGTTTTCATTTTTAGGTTTCACTCTGTTTTCTCCTATAGGGATACATGTATTTGGATCTCTAAATAAAACATGGTTTGTGCTAGCTCTTTGAAAGTTGACATAATAACGCAATTTCAAATTCTATCTCTTTGGTTTGTTTGCTACTGATGTAGCCCTAAGAAGAGACTGGCGAAAATCACTTTCATTTAAACTGGTTGCCAAGCTTCCAGAAAACTACGAGTTACCTGAAATCTCAGCAAACATTTTTTCACCCAATCTTGATGATTCTTTCAGGTAATGATCAGTACACCAAAACCACTTGGCTCACCAAATTTCGTTTTTCAAGGTTAAACCGTTCGTTTGCAGTAATCGTTTCCATTTTTAGGTTTTACTCTGTTTTCTCATATAGGGATACATGTATTTGGAACTCTAAATGAAACACGGTTTGTGCCAATTCTTTGAAACTTAACACAATAAAGCAGTTTCAAGTTCTATCTCTATGGTTTGTTTGCTGTTGATGTAGCCCTAAGCAGAGACTTCCGAAAATCACTTTCATTGAAAGGGGTTGCCAAGCTTCCAGAAAACTACGAGTTACCTGAAATCTCAGCAAACATTTTTTCACCCAATCTTGATGATTCTTTCAGGTAATGATCATTACACCAAAACCACTTAGCTCACGAAATTGCTTTCTTCTAGGTTAAACCGATTGTTTGCAGTAACCGTTTCCATTTTAAGGTTTCACTCTGTTTTCTCCTATAGGGATACATGTATTTGGAACTCTAAATCAAACACGGTTTGTGCTAGCTCTTTGAAACTTGACACAATAAAGCAGTTTCAAGTTCTAATTCTATGGTTTTTTGCTGTTGATGTAGCCGTAAGCAGAGACTGGCGAAAATCTTTTTAATGGAAAGAGGTTGCCAAGCTTCCACAAAACTACGAGTTGCCTGAAATCTCAGCAAACATTTTTTCACCCAATCTTGATGATTCTTTCAGGTAATGATCAGTACACCAAAACCACTTGGCTCACCAAATTTCGTTCTTCTAGGTTAAACCGTTCGTTTGCAGTAACCGTTTTCATTTTTAGGTTTCACTCTGTTTTCTCCTACAGGGATACATGTATTTGGAACTCTAAATCAAACACGGTTTGTGCTAGCTCTTTGAAACTTGACACAATAAAGCAGTTTCAAGTTCTATATCTATGGTTTGTTTGCTGTTGATGTAGCCCTAAGCAGAGACTGGCAAAAATCACTTTCATGGAAAGGGGTTGCCAAGCTTCCAAAAAACTACGAGTTGCCTGAAATCTCAGCAAACATTTTTTCAGCCAATCTTGATGATTCTTTCAGGTAATGATCAGTACACCAAAACCACTTGGCTCACCAAATTTCGTTCTTGTAGGTTAAACCGTTCGTTTGCAGTAACCGTTTTTATTTTAAGGTTTCACTCTGTTTTCTCCTATAGGGATACATGTATTTGGAACTCTAAATCAAACACGGTTTGTGCTAGCTCTTTGAAACTTGACACAATAAAGCAGTTTCAAGTTCTATCTCTATAGTTTGTTTGCTGTTGATGTAGCCGTAAGCAGAGACCGGCGAAAATCACTTTCATGGAAAGGGGTTTCCAAGCTTCCAAAAAACTACGAGTTGCCTGAAATCTCAGCAAACATTTTTTCAGCCAATCTTGATGATTCTTTCAGGTAATGATCAGTACACCAAAACCACTTGACTCACCAAATTTCGATCTTCTAGGATAAACCGTTCGTTTGCAGTAACCGTTTTCATTTTTAGGTTTCACTCTGTATTCTCCTATAGAGATACATGTATTTGGAACTCTAAATCAAACACGGTTTGTGCTAGCTCTTTGAAACTTGACACAATAAAGCAGTTTCAAGTTTTATCTCTATGGTTTGTTTGCTGTTGATGTAGCCCTAAGCAGAGACTGGTGAAAATCACTTTCATGGAAAGAGGTTGCCAAGCTTCCATAAAACTACGAGTTTCCTGAAATCTCAGCCAACATTTTTTCACCCAATCTTGATGATTCTTTCAGGTAATGATCAGTACACCAAAACCACTTGGCTCACCAAACTTCGTTCTTCTAGGTTAAAACATTCGTTTGCAGTAACCGTTTTCATTTTTAGGTTTCACTCTGTTTTCTCCTATAGGGATACATGTATTTGGAACTCTAAACCAAACACGGTTTGTGCCAATTCTTTGAAACTTGACACAATAAAGCAGTTTCAAGTTCTATCTCTAAAAATTGTGTGCTGTTTATGTAGCCCTAATCAGAGAGTGGCAAAAATCACTTTCATTTAAAGGGGTTGCCATGCTTCCTAAAAACTAGGAGTTGCCTAAAATCTCAGCAAACCTTTTTTAACCCAATATTGATGATTCTTTCAGGTAATGATCAGTAAACCAAAACCACTTGGCTCACCAAATTTCGTTTTCTAGGTTAAACCGTTCGTTTGCAGTAACCGTTTTCATTTTTAGGTTTCAGTCTGTTTTCTCCTATAGGGATACATGTATTTGGAACTCTAAATCAAACACGGTTTGTGCTAGCTCTTTGAAAATTGACACAATAAAGCAGTTTCAAGTTCTATCTCTATGGTTTGTTTGCTGTTGATGTAGTCCTAAGCAGAGACTGGCAAAAATCACTTTCATGGAAAGGGGTTGCCAAGCTTCCAAAAAACTAAGAGTTTTTTGAAATCGCAGCAAACATTTTTTCACCCAATCTTGATGATTCTTTCAGTTAATGATCAGTACATTAAAACCACTTCTCTCACCAAATTTCGTTCTTCTAGGTTAAACCGTTCGTTTGCAGTAAACGTTTTCATTTTTAGGTTTCACTCTGTTTTCTCCTATAGGGATACATGTATTTGGAACTCTAAATCAAACACGATTTGTGCTATCTCTTTGAAACATGACAAAATAAAGCAATTTCAAGTTCTATCTCTATGGTTTGTTTGCTGTTGATGTAGCCCTAAGCAGAGACTGGTGAAAATCACTTTCATGGAAAGGGGTTGACAAGCTTCCAAAAAACTTCGAGTTGCCTGAAATCACAGCAAACATTTTTTCACCCAATCTTGATGATACTTTCAGGTAATGATCAGTACACCAAAACCACTTGGCTCACCAAATTTCCTTCTTCCAGGTTAAACCGTTCGTTTGCAGTAACCGTTTTCATTTTTAGGTTTCACTCTGTTTTCTCCTATAGGGATACATGTATTTGGAACTCTAAATCAAACACGGTTTGTGCAAGCTCTTTGAAACTTGACACAATAAAGCAGTTTCAAGTTGTATCTCTAAGCTTTGTTTGCTGTTGATTTAGCCCAAAGCAGAGAATGGCGAAAATCACTTTCATGGAAAGGGGTTGCCAAGCTTCCAAAATACTACGAGTTGCCTGAAATCTAAGAAAACATTTTTTCACCCAATCTTGATGATTCTTTCAGGTAATGATCAGTACACCAAAACCACTAGGCTCACCAAATTTCGTTCTTCTAGGTTAAACCGTTCCTTTGCAGTATCCGTTTTCATTTTTAGGTTTCACTCTGTTTTTTCCTATAGGGATACATGTATTTGGAACTCTAAAATAAACACGGTTTGTGCTAGCTCTATGAAACTTGACACAATAAAGCAGTTTCAAGTTCTTTCTCTATAGCTTGTTTGCTGTTGATGTAGCCCTAAGCAGAGACTGGCGAAAATCACTTTCATGGAAAGGGGTTGCCAAGCTGCCAAAAAACTACGAGTTGCCTGAAATCTCAGCAAATATTTTTTCACCCAATTTTGATGATTCTTTCAGATAATGATAAGCACACCAAAACTACTTGGCTCACCAAATTTCGTTCTTCTAGGTTAAACCGTTCGTTTGCAGTAACCATTTTCATTTTTAGGTTTCACTCTCTTTTCTCCTATAGGGATACATGTATTTGGAACTCTAAATCAAACAGGGTTTGTGCTAGCTCTTTGAAACTTGACACAATAAAGCAGTTTCAATTTCTACCTCTATGGTTTTTTTGTTGTTGATGTAGCCCTAAGCAGAGAGTGGCGAAAATCAATTTCATGGAAAGGGTTGCCAAGCTTCCAAAAAACTACGAGTTGCCTGAAATCTCAGCAAACATTTTTTCACCCAATCTTGACGATTCTTTCAGGTAATGATCAGTACACCAAAACCACTTGGCTCACCAAATTTCGTTCTTCTAGTTTAAACCGTTCGTTTGCAGTAACCGTTTTCATTTTTAGGTTTCACTCTGTTTTCTCCTATAGGGATACATGTATTTGAAACTCTAAATCAAACACGGTTTGTGCTAGCTCTTTGACACTTGACACAATAAAGCAGTTTCAAGTTCTATCTCTATGGATTGTTTGCTGTTGATGTAGCCCTAACCAGAGACTTGCGAAAATCACTTTCATGGAAAGGGGTTGCCAAGCTTCCAAAAACTACGAGTTGCCTGAAATCTCAGCAAACATTTTTTCACTCAATCTTGATGATTATTTCAGGTAATGATCAGTATACCAAAAATACTTGGCTCACCAAATTTCGTTCTTCTAGGTTAAACCGTTCGTTTGTAGTAACCGTTTTAATTTTTAGGTTTCACTCTGTTTTCTCCTATAGGGATACATGTATTTGGAACTCTAAATCAAACACGGTTTGTCCTAGCTGTTTGAAACTTGACACAATAAAGCAGTTTCAAGTTGTATCTCTAAGCTTTGTTTGCTGTTGATTTAGCCCGAAGCAGAGAATGGCGAAAATCACTTTCATGGAAAGGGGTTGCCAAGCTTCCAAAATACTACGAGTTGCCTGAAATCTAAGAAAACATTTTTTCACCCAATCTTGATGATTCTTTCAGGTAATGATCAGTACACCAAAACCACTAGGCTCACCAAATTTCGTTCTTCTAGGTTAAACCGTTCCTTTGCAGTAACCGTTTTCATTTTTAGGTTTCACTCTGTTTTTTCCTATAGGGATACATGTATTTGGAACTCTAAAATAAACACGGTTTGTGCTAGCTCTATGAAACTTGACACAATAAAGCAGTTTCAAGTTCTTTCTCTATAGCTTGTTTGCTGTTGATGTAGCCCTAAGCAGAGACTGGCGAAAATCACTTTCATGGAAAGGGGTTGCCAAGCTGCCAAAAAACTACGAGTTGCCTGAAATCTCAGCAAATATTTTTTCACCCAATGTTGATGATTCTTTCAGATAATGATAAGCACACCAAAACTACTTGGCTCACCAAATTTCGTTCTTCTAGGTTAAACCTGTCGTTTGCAGTAACCATTTTCATTTTTAGGTTTCACTCTCTTTTCTCCTATAGGGATACATGTATTTGGAACTCTAAATCAAACAGGGTTTGTGCTAGCTCTTTGAAACTTGACACAATAAAGCAGTTTCAATTTCTACCTCTATGGTTTTTTTGTTGTTGATGTAGCCCTAAGCAGAGAGTGGCGAAAATCACGTTCATGGAAAGGGTTGCCAAGCTTCCAAAAAACTACGAGTTGCCTGAAATCTCAGCAAACATTTTTTCACCCAATCTTGATGATTCTTTCAGGTAATGATCAGTACACCAAAACCACTTGGCTCACCAAATTTCGTTCTTCTAGTTTAAACCGTTCGTTTGCAGTAACCGTTTTCATTTTTAGGTTTCACTCTGTTTTCTCCTATAGGGATACATGTATTTGAAACTCTAAATCAAACACGGTTTGTGCTAGCTCTTTGACACTTGACACAATAAAGCAGTTTCAAGTTCTTTCTCTATGGATTGTTTGCTGTTGATGTAGCCCTAACCAGAGACTTGCGAAAATCACTTTCATGGAAAGGGGTTGCCAAGCTTCCAAAAACTACGAGTTGCCTGAAATCTCAGCAAACATTTTTTCACTCAATCTTGATGATTATTTCAGGTAATGATCAGTATACCAAAAATACTTGGCTCACCAAATTTCGTTCTTCTAGGTTAAACCGTTCGTTTGTAGTAACCGTTTTAATTTTTAGGTTTCACTCTGTTTTCTCCTATAGGGATACATGTATTTGGAACTCTAAATCAAACACGGTTTGTGCTAGCTGTTTGAAACTTGACACAATAAAGCAGTTTCAAGTTCTATCTCTATGGTTTGTTTACTGTTGATGTAGCCCTAAGAAGAGACTGTCGAAAATCACTTTTATTTAAAGGGGTTGCCAAGCTTCCAAAAAACTAGGAGTTTCCTGAAATCGCAGCAAACATTTTTTCACCCAATCTTGATTTTTCTTTCAGTTAATGATCAGTACACCAAAACCACTTCACTCACCAAATTTCGTTCTTCTAGGTTAAACCGTTCGTTTGCAGTAACCGTTTTCATTTTTAGGTTTCACTCTGTTTTCTCCTATAGGAATACATGTTTTTGGAACTCTAAATCAAACATGGTTTGTGCAAGCTCTTTGAAACTTGACACAATAAAGCAGTTTAAAGTTCTATCTCTATGGTTTCTTTGTTGTTGATGTAGCCCTAAGCAGAGACTGGCGAAAATCAATTTCATGAAAAGAGGTTGCTAAGCTTCCAAAAAACTACGAGTTGCCTGAAATCTCAGCAAACATTTTTTCACCCAATCTTGATGATTCTTTCAGGTAATGATCAGTACATCAAAACCACTTGGCTCACCAAATTTCGTTCTTGTAGGTTAAACCGTTCGTTTGCAGTAACCGTTTTCATTTTTAGGTTTCACTCTGTTTTCTCCTATAGGGATACATGTATTTGGAACTCTAAATCAAACTCGGTTTGTGCTAGCTCTTTGAAACTTGACACAATAAAGCAGTTTCAAGTTCTATCTCTATGGTTTGTTGGCTGTTGATGTAGCACTAAGCAGAGACTGGCGAAAATCACTTTCATGGAAAGGGGTTGCCATCTTCCAAAAAACAACGAGTTGCCTGAAATCTCAGCAAACATTTTTTCACCCAATCTTGATGATTCTTTCAGTTAATGATCATTACACCGAAACCACTTGGCTTACCAATTTCGTTCTTCTAGGTTAAACCGTTTGTTTGCAGTAACCGTTTTCATTTTTAGGTTTCACTCTGTTTTCTCCTATAGGGATACAAGTATTTGGAACTCTAAATCAAACAGGGTTTGTGCTAGCTCTTTGAAACTTGACACAATAAAGCAGTTTCAAGTTCTATCTCTATGGTTTGTTTGCTGTTGATGTAGCCCTAAGCAGAGACTCTCGAAAATCACTTTTATGGAAAGGGGTTGCCAAGCTTCCAAAACACTACGAGTTGCCTGAAATCTCAGCAAACATTTTTTCACCCAAATTGATGATTCTTTCAGGAAATGATCAGTACACCAAAACCACTTGGCTTACCAAATTTCGTTCTTCTAGGTTATACCGTTCGTTTGCAGTAACCGTTTTCATTTTTAGGTTTCACTCTTTTTTCTCCTATAGGGATACATGTATTTGGAACTCTAAATCAAACATGCTTTGTGCTAGGTCTTTGATACTTGACACAATAAAGCAGTTTCTAGTTCTGTCTCTATGGTTTTATGCGGACGTCTGGCTTGGCACAAATCATGAGCCACTTGTCAAAAAGAATCTAACTTTATTTTTAGAACTACAAACGCCAAACAAAACAGCTCCAGGGAAAAACCCTCAGAGCCCAACTTCCACCACCAGCTTCCAGAAGCCTCTTCCTCTCACCCCAGCCTCTCAACCTCTCCCCATACTCCTGCTCTTGAGGGCTATTGGCTTGGTTGCGTGGGCAGAGCCCAAGAAGTCACCCAATGAGCAGCTCCGTGGAGGAGCCAATCAGCTAGATGTTGCTGGGGCCGCTGTGAGCCAATCATCATCTGGCAGTCTGAAAGGCAGGGAAACAGCTCAATGAACATCACCGCAGAGGATCCAATCAGCTAGATGTTGCTGGGGCCACTGTGAGCCAATCATCAGCCGGCAACTGGAAGTTTGCCGGCAGCTGGATCATCAGCCGGCAGCTGGAAGTTTGCTAGGGCCCCTTTGGCTGTGGCTCTCAACATCTCCCCCTCTCTGTTTAAACAACAAGCATGCGGCTTATGGACCGTGCCTGCCTTAGGTTGTCCAATACATATGGTCCTTACCCGTCTTCGGATGAGCTGACCTCAGGGCGTCAGCCTCCTGTCTTAGGTTGGTACCATTGTAATTCGATCTTACCCGTCATTGACTACCGGTCCAGTATACAGCCACACCTGTGGAGAGGTCTCAGCAGGGGGGGGGTGAGGTTCTTTGCCTCACCTCTGTTGACCCCCAAATTTTAGCTGAATGATCATGACAAGCAGAAGGGTGGAAGATATACCAAGTCAATTGACGGCTCCTTTTGGGAAAATTGTACCACCGATGATATCATCAGCAAAAATACCCAAACACTACCACAAGTCGCTGCACCAACAGATAGTTTACAATGCATACAAGTGACACATAGTTCTGTAAGCAGTTCAGTGCAAATTCTGTAAGCAGTTCAGTGATGGCTATTGCAGAAACTGTAGATTAGTTTTATCTTTGTCTTCACCGGCACAGGGATGAAGATAGGAATTCTGGCAATAATGACTAAAGAAAAAATTAGGTAACATTCCAGAAGACACTAAAAGAAAACAATTTTCTTAACAATTTATATTATCTTCATCGGCACTAGGATGAAGATAGAAATTCTGGCAATAATGGCTAAAGAAAAAATTAGGTAACATTCCAGAAGACACTAAAAGAAAACAATTTTCTTAACAATTTACATTATAGTGAAGAGAACTATTAAATATAATGAAAACGAAAGGTGAGAGTAAACAAACAGATATGTTAACCTCCTTTTTTGTTTACATATTAAAACAATTCTTAACAGTTATTTACCCAATTTAAATTAAACCATTTAAATCACGTGAATAAAAAAACAATATTTGGATCCATCTTTTCATGAGCGCTCATCATATATGATATATGGGAATACGTACATTGGACATAGGTACATTCAAACATATAACACAAAACACAAGTGTGCACACATAATATAATACATACAACACATAACATAATAGTAAAGGCCTTATAACTTTTTACAGGTAAAATCTCTATTGCAATGTTTAAAAACTCTATAGTCAAAAAAAAAATAGAACTGATCAGCAAAACATTAACCTAGGTCTGTATGAGCTCAAAAAAATAAAATAGAACTTCATGATATGGGAAAGGGCAATAATAAAATAGATATTGAAAAAAGCATCGTGGTTCTGTCGCAGATGTAAGGATAGCCAAATTGGAGTTTTGGATATCAGCTATAATGGATTTGAGCTAAATCATCTTCTTTTTGGTCTGTAGAAATCACTTTAGTTAATCTCTCTGGAATCCAAATCGGCTGCTGTTCTCCCTGTGGAAACACAAAAACAGACCCCCGACTCCAGACAATCACTGGGTCAGAACCTTGGTTAATCTCTCTGGAATCCAAATCGGCTGCTGTTCTGGGTCAGAACCTTGGTTAATCTCTCTGGAATCCAAATCGGCTGCTGTTCTTCCTGTGGAAACACACAAACAGACCCCCGATTCCAGACAATTACTGGGTCAGGACCTTTCCATTGTCCTGTTAGAATATCTTTCCAAAGTACCTTGGGCTTATGTACATTTTTTGGACACATATGCCTTTCTGCAGCACTAAGTCCTGATGAATCCAAATTTAAAAAGTTTAGAGTAAAAAGGGTTATTTTAAGTTTATCTTTGGGGAATATATACCCCTTCCCAATTCCGTCTTTTTGCTTTAATAAGTACATTTTAATAGTTTGATGAGCTCTTTCAACTATGCCTTGTCCCTGTGGATTGTATGGGATTCCTGTTATATGAGTAATGCCAAATGATGAGCAAAATTGTTTAAAAGAAGTAGACGTATAACCAGGGGCATTATCTGTTTTTAACTGTTTTGGAATGCCCACAGTGGCAAAATTTTGTAAGCAATGAGCTATAACATCTTTAGTTTTTTCGCCGGCATGAAGGGAGCCCATCAAAAATCCAGAAGAAGTATCAACTGTAACATGCAAATATTTTAATTTTCCAAATTCTGGCAAGTGTGTGACGTCCATCTGCCAAATATGGTTAGGCATCAATCCTCTAGGATTGACTCCAAGATTAACTTGTGGTAAAAATGTCACACAATTTTGACATTGTTTTATTATTTGTCTAGCTTGTTCCTTATTTATTTTAAAACGCTTTTGTAAAGTATTAGCATTGACATGGAATCTTTCATGAAAATTTATAGCTTCTTCTAGTATAGAGAAAATATGTATGTCACGTGTAGTTGTATCTGCTAAATCATTGCCCAAACTAAGGGCTCCAGGCAATCCTGTATGTGCCCTGATATGTCCTATAAAGAATGGATCTTTTCTGTCCCAGATTAAACTTTGTATAGTGGAAAACAAAGAGAAAACAGTAGAAGAAGAGGAAATCCTACCTACATTTTTAATGTCTTTCTTGCTTCAGGCGTTAACATTCGGGGTGAATTTGGATCTGATGGACCTTTTAGGATATCAAATAAAGGTCCCAATTCTCCTGTTGGAATACCTAGATAAGGCCTTATCCAATTTATGTCTCCTAATAACATTTGAAAGTCATTAAGTGATTTGAGTTGATCTACTCGTATTTGAATTTTTGGTGGACGGACCATGGTTGAGGATAATAGAACTCCTAAATAATTAATTGGAAAATTTAATTGTACTTTATCTATTGCTATCTCTAGATTATAATTTTTTAATAAGTTTGTAAGTGTGGCATAACATTCTAGCAATGTGTTTTTAGCTTTGTGTGCTAATAATACATCATCCATATAATGAAATATTTGTAGTTCAGGATTTTGATTTCTAAGTGGCTGGATTACTTTGTTAACATAAATTTGACACATAGTTGGGCTGTTAGCCATCCCTTGAGGGAGTACTTTCCATTCATATCTCTGATCAGGACCTTCATGATTTAGTGCAGGGATAGTAAATGCAAAACGTGGACTATCCTCAGGATGAATTGGAATTGAAAAAAAACAATCTTTAATATCTATAACTAAAACATACCAAGTTTTTGGCAAAGCAGACAATTGAGGAATCCCCGATTGAGCAGGTCCCATAATGACCATTTCATTGTTAATGGCTCTTAAATCTTGCAGTAATCTCCATTTACCAGATTTCTTTTTGATGACAAAAATGGGAGTATTATGGGGAGATACAGAAGGTTGTATATGTCCTTCCGCTAATTGTTGTTTGACCAGATCATGGGCTACTTGTGTCTTTTCTTTAGTCAAGGGCCACTGAGGAACCCATACTGGTCTTTCTGATTTCCATGTAATTTTTATTGTCTCAGTGGCCCTTTGTGAAAATCCAACCCATGTCTGTCTGTTCCTTGATCTATTTGTATTGGTGCTGCTATACCTTGTTCTTGTTTTTCTAATCTTTTTCCTTTCCTAAAACCTTGTCTAGCCATAATAGTGGGTGCATTTTGATTGATATTATTTGTTAATGTCAAACCTAATTGATCTAGGGCATCTCGTCCCCATAAATTTACGGGAAGATGATCCAATACATATGGCTGTATAGTTCCTTCACATCCTTCAGGATCCTTCCAATCTAATAGCATTGCACTTCTATCGGGATTAGTCGCCACTCCTAGGCCTCGAAGCGATTGAGTGGCTTGTTGTAATGGCCAATGTTTTGGCCATTCTTGACGAGAGATGATGCTAAGGTCTGCACCTGTATCCAGTAGCCCATTAAATTCATGTCCTTGAATATTTAGTTTTAGCATGGGGCGAGAATCTAATTTTAAAGAAAGCATAGCCCAATCTACACCTGTGGAGCCTAATCCCTTGGAACCTCTTTCTACAACATGACTGGAAAATTTATCATGTAAGCTTGGTATTATTAGTAACTGTGCTATTCTATCTCCTGGTGAAATTACTGATATACCCTTTGGAGAACTGGCTATAATTTTTATTTCACCTTCATAATTGGAATCAATTACCCCAGGACTTATCAAAAGTCCTTTTAGAGTAGAAGAGCTGCGTCCCAATAATAAGCCTACTGTTCCTTTGGGAAGAGGTCCTTTTACCCCTGTGGGAATGATTTGAACTCCCATCTCTGGAGTTAGTACTGATTTGGTGGAGGCGCAGATGTCCAACCCTGTGCTCCCTCTGGTTTGTCTGATGAGGGATCTGATGTGCTGGGCACTACCCTGATGGGGTTGCTGGGTTCCTCCAGTGCTCCGTATATTTGTGGTTTGGGGCCCCGGAGCATTGGGTCCCCCTGTCCATTTTTTGGCAACGGAGCCCGATGCCTTTGTCCACGATATTGTGGATAAACACCTTGTCCTTGTTCGTTTTTTGATAATGGAGTACCCTCTATGGTGGTTTGAGGACGGTATTCATTAGCCCAATATAATGGAGTACCCTCTATGGTGGTTTGAGAACGGCATTCATTAGCCCAATGTCTCCCTCTACGGCATAGTGGGCAAATACCCGGTATTCTACTTGTTTGATACCTAGTTTTGTTAAACCCTCCTCCTATGGGGCAATTCCTTTTAAAATGTCCTGTTTGTTGACAATTGTAGCATGTTCTTGGCCTGGCATCTAAAGCCTGTTTTACTGCAGCTGCCACAATTTGCCCTTGTTCATTAATGTCTCTGGCATCTAAAACCTGTTTTACTGCAGCTGCCACAATTTGCCCTTGTTCATTAATGTCTCTGGCATCTAAAGCCTGTTTTACTGCAGCTGCTACAATTTGCCCTTGTTCATTAATGTCTCTACATAATTTAATATATGTGTTTAAATCTTCCTGTTTCCATGGTCTAATGATATCTCTGCACCAACGATTCACTTGGTCATAAGCCAGTTGTTTTATTAATGGCATTGCTTGTTCTGTATTCCCAAAAACTCTGGTAGCTGTTTGAATAAGCCTATCTACAAATTCAGCGTAAGGTTCATTAGCTCCTTGTATTATCTTAGATAATTGACCTTGTAAACCTCCATGTTCTTGTAGAGTCTTCCATGCCCTAACTGGATCTACAGCAATTTGTGAATATACACCAGGATCATATGCATTTTGTTGCTGCCGATCCTCATAAGGTCTCTTTCCTAACAACATATCTAGATTTCTCTGAGGATAACCAGCTGCTGCATTTCGACTAGCCGTCTCCTTGCAAAATTCCTCATTGGCAACCTTCCATAACAGGTATTGTCCTCCATTTAGCACAGCTTTACACATACTAGCCCAATCTGCTGGCGTCATGCTTAAGTTGGTAATGGATTCGACCAAGCTTACAGTGAAGGGTGCTTGAGGACCATAGGTTGTTACAGCCTCTTTTAGCTCCTTCACTGATTTGAAATTTAAACCCTGGTAAGTTCGCTGCCCTCCTACCTCAAATACAGGGCATACTTGAGATCCTGTCTCAGGATCCCAACTATCAACTGCAGGGGTTGGGAGTCTCCTAGCACATGGAGGTGGTGCTGTTGATTGGACACTTATGCCCTCTGGTGATAGAGTGCTGTTAGTAGCAGTCTCCAGTAGAGGTGGCGCTGTTGGTTGAACACTTACGCCCTCTGGTGATAGAATGCTGTTAGTAGCAGTCTCCTGTAGAGGCGGTGCTGTTGGTTGGCCACTTACGCTCTCTAATAAAAGGGTCTTATTAGCAGTCTCCTGTTTTAACTTTTCCCCTGATAGATTTTTCTGCTCTAAACTTCCTTCCTCTGTCTCACTATCTCGAAAGACCTTCTCTTTTACTTGAATCTTTTCCTCTTTCTGACTAACTTGAGAGACTTCCTCTTCTACTTGAATCAATATGTCTTCTCCTTCCTCTACCTCTGTCTGAACTGAAGGCTTTGGACAAAGCAAACCAGATACGTTCGTCCACAATGGCAATGTGCCAACTGGCAGAGTCCCTGGGTTGTTCTTTTCTATTCTTTTTAAATCTTCACCATGATGGTTCCATTGTGATATAACTAACAGCTCCTCCTTAAAAAGCCATGGGCTATATTTTTGTATTATATCAACGTATGCCCTGACTGCTCTTGATTTTACTGGGAAGCCTCCTTCCTCTAACAATTTACTTAACAGTCTTTCGGTTTGTTTTTTACTAATTGCTGATCCCGTATTTCTACTATAATACAACCCAGCAAGATAACACCAAACCAAACCGAGACAGAATCCAATAAAAAGGGAACCACACAAAATCATTATAACAGCCTTTCTATCCTCCTGACATATGCATCCATCCTTTCTCCCTATCTGTTCCTCAGATGCAAATAGTTTTTCCTCAGATATGAGTGGTTTTTCTTCCCTCTTACTCATCTCCAGGGACAGGAAAGTTAAAACAAAAACAAAGCAAAACAAAAGAGGACACTTAAAATGGCTACCCATCCTCTCGCCCTGCCCTCAGGGGCGAGCAGTTTATTTACCCTCAGTTGCTCCCCGTGCAAGCCACCAAATGCCGAAGTCTGGCTTGGCACAAATCAGGAGCCACTTGTCAAAAAGAAACTAACTTTATTTTTAGAACTACAAACGCCAAACAAAACAGCTCCAGGGAAAAACCCTCAGAGCCTAACTGCCACCACCGGCTTCCACAAGCCTCTCCCTCTCACCCCAGCCTCTCAACCTCCCCCCATCCTTTTGCGCTTGAGGCCGATTGGCTGGGTTGCGTGGGCAGAGCTAAAGAAGTCACCCAATGAGCAGCTCCGTGGAGGAGCCAATCAGCTAGATGTTGCTGGGGCCGCTGTGAGCCAATCATCAGCTGGCAGTCTGAAGGGCAGGGAAACAGCCCAATGAACATCACCGCAGAGGAGCCAATAAGCTAGATGTTGCTGGGGCCACTGTGAGCCAATCATCAGCCGGCAGCTGGAAGTTTGCTGGGGCCCCTTTGGCTGTGGCTCTCAACAGTTTGCTGTTGATGTAGAACTAAGCAGAGACTGGCAAAAATCACTTTCATGGAAAGGGGTTTCCAAGCTTCCAAAAAACTACGAGTTGCCTGAAATCACAGCAAACATTTTTTCACCCAATCTTGATGATTCTTCCAGGTAATTATCAGTACACCAAAACCACTTGGTTCACCAAATTTCGTTCTTCTAGGTTAAACCGTTCGTTTGCAGTAACTGTTTTCATTTTTTAGGTTTCACTGTGTTTTCTTCTATAGGGATACATGTATTTGGAACTCTAAATCAAACACGGTTTGTGCTAGCTCTTTGAAACTTGACACAATAAAGCAGTTTCAAGTTCTATCTCTATGGTTTGTTTGCAGTTGATGTAGCCCTAAGCAGAGACTGGCGAAAATCACTTTCATGGAAAGGGGTTGCCAAGCTTCCAAAAAACTACGAGTAGCTTGAAATCTCAGCAAACATTTTTTCAGCCAATCTTGATGATTCTTTCAGATAATGATCAGTACACCAAAAACACTTGGCTCACCAAATTTTGTACTACTTGGTTAAACCGTTCGTTTGCACTAACCGTTTTCATTTTTAGGTTTCACTCTCTTTTCTCCTATAGGGATACATGTATTTGGAACTCTAAATCAAACACGGTTTGTGCTAGCTCTTTGAAACTTGACACAATAAAGCAGTTTCAAGTTCTATCTCTATGGTTTGTTTGCTGTTTATGTAGCCCTAAGCAGAGTTTGGCGAAAATCTCTTTCATGGAAAGGGGTTGCCAAGCTTCCAAAAAACTACGAGTTGCCTGAAATCTCAGCAAACATTTTTTCTCCCAATGTTGATGATTCTTTCAGGTAATTATCAGTACACCAAAACCACTAGGCTCACCAAATTTCGTTCTTCTAGGTTAAACCGTTCGTTTGCAGTAACCGTTTTCATTTTTAGTTTTCACTCTGTTTTCTCCTATAGGGATATATGTATTTGGAACTCTAAATCAAACACGGTTTGTGCAAGCTTTTGAAACTTGACACAATAAAACAGTTTAAAGTTCTATCTCTATGGTTTGTTTGCTGTTGATGTAACCCTAAGCATTGACTGGCAAAAATCACTTTCATGGAAAGGGGTTGCCAAGCTTCCAAAAAACTACGAGTAGCTTGAAATCTCAGCAAACATTTTTTCACCCAATCTTGATGATTCTTTCAGTTAATGATCAGTACACAAAAACCACTTGGCTCACCAAATTTCGTTCTTCTAGGTTAAACCGTTCGTTTGCAGTAACCGTTTTCATTTTTAGGTTTCACTCTGTTTTCTTCTATAGGGATACATGTATTTGGAACTGTAAATCAAACAAGGTTTGTGGTAGCTCTTTGAAACTTGACACAATAAAGCAGTTTCAAGTTCTATCTCTATGGATTGTTTCCAGTTGATGTAGCCCTAAGGAGAGATTGGCGAAAATCACTTTCATGGAAAGAGGTTGCCAAGCTTCCAAAAAACTACGAGTTGCCTGAAATCTCAGCCAACATTTTTTCACCCAATCTTGATGATTCTTTCAGGTAATGATCAGTACACCAAAACCACTTGGCTCACCAAATTTCGTTCTTCTAGGTTAAACCGTTCGTTTGCACTAACCGTTTTCTTTTATAGGTTTCACTCTGTTTTCTCCTATACGGATACATGTATTTGGAACTCTAAATCAAACACGGTTTCTGCTAGCTCTTTGAAACTTGACACAATAAAGCAGTTTCAAGTTCTATCTCTAAGCTTTGTTTGCTGTTGATGTAGCCCTAAGCAGAGACTGGCGAAAATCACTTTCATGGAAAGGGGTTGCCAAGCTTCCAAAAAACTACGAGTTGCCTGAAATCTCAGAAAACATTTTTTCACCCAATCTTGACGATTCTTTCAGGTAATGATCATTACACCAAAACCACTTGGCTCACCAAATTTCGTTCTTCTAGGATATACGGTTCGTTTGGAGTAACGGTTTTCATTTTTAGGTTTCACTCTGTTTTCTCCTATAGGGATACATGTATTTGTAACTCTAAATCAAACACGGTTTGTCTTAGCTCTTTGAAACCTGACACAATAAAGCAGTTTCAAGTTCTATCTCTAAGCTTTGTTTGCTGTTGATGTAGCCCTAAGCATAGACTGGAGAAATCACTTTCATGGAAAGGGGTTGCCAAGCTTCTAAAATCTACGAGTTGCCTGAAATCTCAGCCAACATTTTTAATCCAATCTTGATGATTCTTTCAGGTAATGATCAGTACATCAAAACCACTTGGCTCACCAAATTTCGTTTTTCTAGGTTAAACCGTTCGTTTGCACTAACCGTTTTCATTTATAGGTTTCACTCTGTTTTCTCCTATAGGGATACATGTATTTGGGACTCTAAATCAAACACGGTTTGAGCTAGCTCTTTGAAACTTGACACAATAAAGCAGTTTCAAGTTCTATCTCTATGGTTTGTTTGCTGTTGATGTAGCCCTAAGCCGAGACTGGCGAAATCACTTTTATGGAAAGTGGTGCCAACTTCCAAAAACTACGAGTTGCCTGAAATCTCAGCAACATTTTTTCACCCAATCTTGATGATTCTTCCAGGTAATGATCAGTACACCAAAACCACTTGGTTCACCAAATTTCGTTTCTTCTAGGTTAAACCGTTCGTTTGAAGTAACCGTTTACATTTTAGGTTTCACTCTTTTTTCTTCTATAGGGATACATGTATTTGGAACTCTCAATCAAACACGGTTTGTGCTAGCTCTTTGAAACTTGACACAATAAAGCAGTCTCAAGTTCTATCTCTATGGTTTGTTTGCTTGTTGATGTAGCCCTAAGCCGAGACTGGCGAAATCACTTTTATGGAAAGTGGTTGCCAAGCTTCCAAAAACTACGAGTTGCCTTAAATCTCGGCAAACCTTTTTTCACCCAATCTTGATGATTCTTCCAGGTAATGATCAGTACACCAAAACCACTTGGTTCACCAAATTTCGTTCTTCTAGGTTAAACCGTTCGTTTGAAGTAACCGTTTTCATTTTTAGGTTTCACTCTGTTTTCTTCTATAGGGATACATGTATTTGGAACTCTAAATCAAACACGGTTTGTGCTACCTCTTTGAAACTTGACACAATAAAGCAGTCTCAAGTTCTATCTCTATGGTTTGTTTGCTGTTGATGTAGCCCTAAGGAGAGACTGGCGTAAATCACTTTCATGGAAAAGGGGTTGCCAAGCTTCCAAAAAACTACGAGCTGCCTGAAATCTCAGCAAACATTTTTCACCCAATTCTTGATGATTCTTTCAGGTAATGATCAGTACACCAGAAACCACTTGGCTCACCAAATTTCGTTCTTCTAGGTTAAACCGTTCGTTTGCAGTAACCGTTTTCATTTTTAGGTTTCACTCTGTTTTCTCCTATAGGGATATGTATTTGGAACTCTAAATCAAACACGGTTTGTGCTAGCTCTTTGAAAACTTGACACAATAAAGCAGTTTCAAGTTCTACCTCTATGGTTTGTTTGCTGTTGATGTAGCCCTAAAGCAGAGACGGGCGAAAATCACATTCTTTGAAAGAGGTTGCCAAGCTTCCAAAAAACTACGAGTTGCCTGAAATCTCAGCAAACATTTTTTCACCCAATCTTGATGATTCTTTTCAGGTAATGATCAGTACACCAAAACCGCTTGACTCACCAAATTCGTTCTTCTAGGTTAAACCGTTCGTTTGCAGTAAACCGTTTTCATTTTTAGGTTTCACTCTGTTTTCTCCTATAGGGATACATGTTTTTGGAACTCTAAATCAAACACGGTTTGTGCTAGGTCTGGAAAATTTGACACAATAAGCAGTTTCAAGTTCTATCTCTATGGTTTGTTTGCTGTTGATGTAGCCCTAAGCAGAGACTGGCGAAAATCACATTCTTTGAAAGGGGTTGCTAAGCTTCCAAAAACTACGATTTGCCTGAAATCTCAGCAAACATTTTTTCACCCAATCTTGATGATTCTTTAAGCTAATAATCAGTACACCAAAACCATTGGCTAACCAAATTTCGTTCTTCTAGGTTAACAGTTCGTTTCCAGTAACCGTTTTCATTTTTAGGTTTCACTCTGTTTTCTCCAATAGGGATACATGTATTTGGAACACTAATCAAACACGGTTTTTGCTAGCTCTTTGAAACTTGACAGGATGAAGCAGTTTCAAGTTCTATCTCCTTATGGTTTGTTTTCTGTTGATGTAGCCCTAAGCAGAGACTGGCAAAAATCTCTTTTATGGAAAGGGGTTGCCAAGCTTCCAAAAAACTACTAGTTGCCTGACATCCTCAGCCAACATTTTTTCAACCAATCTTTATGATTCTTTCAGATAATGATCAGTACACAAAACTACTTGGCTCACCAAATTTCGTTCTTCTAGGATAAACCGTTCGTTTGCAGTAACCGTTTTCATTTTTAGGTTTCACTCTGTTTTCTCCTATACGGATACATGTTATTTGGAACTCTAAATCAAACACGGTTTGTGCTAGCTCTTTGAAACTTGACACAATAAAGGAGTTTCAAGTTCTATCTCTATGGTTTGTTTGCTGTTGATGTACCCCTAAGAAGAGAATGGCGAAAATCACTTTCATGGAAAGGGGTTGCCAAGCTTCCAAAAAACTACAAGTTTCCTGAAATCTCAGCAAACATTTTTTCACCCAATCTTGAAGATTCTTTCAGGTAAGGATCAGTACAGCAAAAACTTCTAGGCTCACCAAGTTTCGTTCTTCTAGGTTAAACCGTTCGTTGGCATAAACCGTTTTCATTTTTAGGTTTCACTCTGTTTTCTCCTATAGGGATACATGTTTTTGGAACTCTAAATCAAACACGGTTTGTGCTAGGTCTTGAAAATTTGACACAATAAAGCAGTTTCAAGTTCTATCTCTATGGTTTGTTTGCTGTTGATGTAGCCCTAAGCAGAGACTGGCGAAAATCCACATTCTTTGAAAGGGGTTGCTAAGCTTCCAAAAAACTACGATTTGCCTGAAATCTCAGCAAACATTTTTTCACCCCAATCTTGATGATTCTTTCAGGTAATGATCAGTACACCAAAACCATTGGCTAAACCAAATTTCGTTCTTCTAGGTTAACAGTTCGTTTCCAGTAACCGTTTTTCAGTTTTAGGTTCACTGTTTTCTCCAATAGGGATACATGTATTTGGAACTCTAAATCAAACACGGTTTGTGCTAGCTCTTTGAAACTTGACACAATAAAGCAGTTTCAAGTTCTATCTCTATGGTTTGTTTGCTGTTGATGTAGCCTAAGCAGAGACTGGCGGAAAATCACTTTCATGAAAAGGGGTTGCCAAGCTTTCAAAAAACTACAAGTTGCCTGAAGTCTCAGCAAATATTTTTCACCCAATATTGATGATTCTTTCAGGTAATGATCAGTACACCAAAACAACTTAGCTCACCCAATTTCTTTCTTCTACGTTAAACCGTACGTTTGCCGTAACCCTTTTAATTTTTAGGTTTCACTCTGTTTTCTCCTATAGGGATACATGTATTTGGAACTCTAAATCAAACACGGTTTGTGCTAGCTTTTTGAAACTTTACACAATAAAGCAGTTTCAAGTTATGTCTCTATGGTTTGTTTGCTGGTGATGTAGCCATAAGCAGAGACTGGCGAAAGTCACTTTCATGGAAAGGGGTTGCCAAGCTTCCAAAAACTACGAGTTGCCTGAAATCTCAGCCAACATTTTTTCACCCAATCTTGATGATTCTTTTAGGTAATGATCAGTACACCAAAACCACTTGGCTAGACAAATTTGGTTCTTCTAGGTTAAACCGTTCGTTTGCAGTAACCGTTTTCATTTTTAGGTTTCACTCTGTTTTCTCCAATAGGGATACATGTATTTGGAACTCTAAATCAAACACGGTTTGTGCTAGCTCTTTGAAATATGACACCATAAAGCAGTTTCAAGTTCTATGTCTATGGTTTGTATGCTGTTGATGTAGCCCTAAGCAGAGACTGGGGAAAATCTCTTTCATGGAAAGCAGTTGCCAAGCTTCCAAAAAACTACGAGTTGCCTGAAATCTCAGCAAATATTTTTTCACCCAATCTTGATGATTCTCTCAGGTAATGGTCAAGACAACAAAACCAATGGGCTCACAAAAGTTAGTTCTTCTAGGTTAAACCGTTCATTTGCAGTAACCATTTTCATTTTTAGGTTTTACTCTGTTTTCTCCAAAAGGGATACATGTATTTGGAACTCTTAATCAAACACGGTTTGTGATAGCTCTTTGAAACTTGACACAATAAAGCAATTTTATGTTCTATCTCTATGGTTTGTTTGCTGTTGATGTAGCCCTAAGCAGAGACTGGCGAAAATCACTTTCATGGAAAGGGGTTGCCAAGCTTCAAAATAACTACGAGTTGCCTGAAATCTCAGCAAACATTTTTTCACCCAATCTTGATGATTCTTTTAGGTAATGGTCAGTACACCAAAACCACTTGGCTGACCAAATTTCATTCTTGTAGGTTAAACCGTTCGTTTGCAGTAACTGTTTTCATTTTTAGATTTCACTCTGTTTTCTCCTATAGGGATACATGTATTTGGAACTCTAAATCAAACACGGTTTGTGCTAGCTCTTTGAAACTTGACACAATAAAGCAGTTTCAAGTTCTATCTCTATGGTTTCTTTGCTGTTGATGTAGCCCTAAGCAGAGACTGGCGAAAATCACTTTCATGGAATGGGTTGCCAAGCTTCCAAAAAACTACGAGTTGCCTCAAATCTCAGCCAACATTTTTTCCCCCAATCTTGATGATTTTTTCAAGTAATTATTAGTACACCAAAACCACTTGGCTCACCAAATTTCGTTCTTCTAGTTTAAACCGTTTGTTTGCAGTAACCGTTTTCATTTTTCGGTTTCACTCTGTTTTCCGCTATAGGGATACATGTATTTGGAACTCTAAATCAAACACGGTTTGTGCTAGCTCTTTGAAACTTGACACAATAAAGCAGTTTCAAGTTCTATCTCTATGGTTTGTTTGCTGTTGATGTAGCCATAAGCAGAGACTGGCGAAAATCACTTTCATTTAAAGGGGTTGCCAAGCTTCCAAAAAACTACGAGTTTCCTGAAATATCAGCAAACATTTTTTCACCCAATCTTGATGATTTTTTCAGGTAATGATCAGTACAACAAAAACACTTAGCTCACCAAATTTCGTTCTTCTAGGTTAAACCGTTCATTTGCAGTAACCGTTTTCATTTTTCGGTTTCACTCTGTTTTCCGCTATAGGGATACATGTATTTGGAACTCTAAATCAAACACGGTTTGTGCTAGCTCTTTGAAACTTGACACAATAAAGCAGTTTCAAGTTCTATCTCTATGGTTTGTTTGCTGTTGATGTAGCCATAAGCAGAGACTGGCGAAAATCACTTTCATTTTAAGGGGTTGCAAAGCTTCCAAAACATTACGAGTTGCCTGAAATCTCAGCAAACATTTTTTCACCCAATCTTGATGATTCTTTCAGGTAATGATCAGTACACCAAAACGACTTGGCTCACCAATTTCGTTCTTCTAGGTTTAAACCGTTCGGTTGCAGTAAACCATTTTCATTTTTAGGTATCACTCTGTTTTCTCCTATAGGGATACATGTATTTGGATCTCTAAGTGAAACCACGGTTTGTGATAGCTCTTTGAAACATGACACAATAAAGCAGTTTCAAGTTTTATCTCTATGGTTTGTTTGCTGTTGATGAAGCCCTAAGCAGAGACTGGCGAAAATCACTTTCATGGAAAGGGCTTGCCAAGCTTCCAAAAAACTACGACTTGCCTGAAATCTCGCCAATGTTTTTTCACCCAATCTTGAAGATTCTTTCAGGTAATGATTAGTACACCCAAAACCACTTGGCTCACCAAATTTCGTTTTTCTAGGTTAAAACCGTTCATTTGCAGTAACCGTTTTCATTTTTAGGTTTCATTCTGTTTTCTCCTATAGGGATACATGCATTTGGAACTCTAAATCAAACACGGTTTGTGCTAGCTCTTTGAAACTTGACACAATAAAGCAGTTTCAAGTTCTGTCTCTATGGTTTGTTTGCTGTTGATGTAGCTTTAAGCAGAGACTGGGAAAATCACTTTCATGGAAAGGGTTGCCAAGCTTCCAAAAAACTACGAGTTGCCTGAAATCTCAGCAAACATTTTTTCACCCAATCTTGATATTCTTTCAGGTAATGATCAGTACACCAAAACCACTTGGCACACCAAATTTCGTTCTTTTAGTATAAACCGGTCGTTAGCAGTAACCGTTTTCATTTTTAGGTTTCACTCTGTTTTCTCCTATAGGGATACATGTATTTGGAACTCTAAAATGAAACACGGTTTTGTGCTAGTTCTTTGAAACTTGACACAATAAAGCAGTTTCAAGTTCTATCTCCATGGTTTGTTTGCTGTTGATGTAGCCTAAGCAGAGACTGGCGAAAATCACTTTCATGAAAAGGG
>NW_027523921.1:0-38822 GCF_052094955.1 Ictidomys tridecemlineatus | reverse complement strand
AGAGACTGAGGTGCAGAAGGACTGTTACAAAGAGCAGAGTTTGGAGACTAGGGTGCAGAAAGATCTTAAAGAGAGCAGAGGTTGGAGACAGGGGTGCAGAAGTACTTTTGCAGAGAGCAGAGGTTGGAGACTGAGGTGCAAAAGGACTGTTATAGAGAAGAGGTTGGAAATGGGGAGAAGAAGGATAGTTACAGAGAACAGAGGTTGGAG
Source organism: Ictidomys tridecemlineatus (assembly GCF_052094955.1). Lineage (NCBI taxonomy): Eukaryota > Metazoa > Chordata > Mammalia > Rodentia > Sciuridae > Ictidomys > Ictidomys tridecemlineatus. The sequence goes on along the minus strand of NW_027523921.1, from coordinate 38,612 downwards.
ACTCAGGTGCAGAAGTACTGTTGCAGAAAGCAGAGGTTGGAGAATGTGGTGGAGAAGGAATATTACTGGGAGTAGAGTTTTGAAACTATGGTGCAGAAGGATATTACAGAGAGCAGGTTGGAGACAGGGATTCAGAAGGACTTTTGCATAGAGCAGATGTTGGAGACTGGGGTGCAGAAAGATCATTGCAGAGAACAGAGGTTGGAGACTGGGGTGCAGAAGGACTGTTACAGAGAGAAGAGTTTGGAGGCTGGGGTGCAGGAGAATCGTTGCTGAGAGCAGAGTTTGGAGACTGAGCTGCAAAAGGACTGAGGCAGAGATCAGAGGTTGGAGACTGAGGTGCAAAAGGACTGTTACAGAGAGTAGAGGTTGGAGATTGGGGTGCAAAAGGCCTGTTACAGAGAGCAGAGGTTCGAGACTAGGTTGCAGAAGATCTGGTACAGAGAGCAGAGTTTTTAGACAAGGTTGCACCAGGATCTTACAGAGAGCAGAGGTTGTAGACCAAGGTGCAGCAGGACTGTTACAGAGAGCAGATGTTGGAGACTATGGTGCAGAAGGATCGTTGCAGAGAATAGAGTTTTCAGACTGAGGTGCAGAAGGAATTTTGCAGAGAGCAGATGTTGAATACTGGCTTGCACAAGGACTGTTGTAGAGAGCAGAGTTTGTAGACTGAGGTGCAGAAGCACTGTTTCAGAGAGAAGAGGTTGGAGAATGGGGTGTAAAAGGCCTGTTACAGAGAGCAGAGGTTGGAGACTGGGGTGCAGAAGGACTGTTACAGAAAGCAGGGTTTGGAGATAGGGTTGCAGAAGGATCTTACAGAGAGCAGAGGTTGGAGACTGAGGTATACCAGGACTTTTACAGACAGCTGAGGTTGGAGACTGGGGTGCCGAAGGATGGTTTCAGAGAACAGAGTTTTCAGACTGCGGTGCAGGAGGACTGTTGCAGAGAGCAGAGTATGGAGACTGAGGTGCAGAAGGACTATTACAGAGGGCAGAGTTTGGAGACTGTGGTGGAAAACGACTGATACAGAAAGCAGAGGTTGGATACTGGGGTGCATAAGGACCCTTACAAAGAACAAAGGTTGGAGACTGCGGTACAGAAGGACTGTTACAGAGAGCAGAGGTTGGAGACTGGGGTGCAGAAGGACTGATACAGAAAGCAGAGGTTGGATACTGGTGTGAAGAAGGACCATTACAGAGAGCATATTTTGGAGACCGCACTACACGAGGACTGTTACAGAGAACAGAGTTTGGAGAAAGGGTGCAGAAGGACTGATACACAGGTCAGAGTTTACAGACTGGGTTGCAGAAGGATCTTACAGAGAGCAGATGTTGGAGACTAAGAAGCAGAAGCACTGTTACAGAGAGATGTGGTTGGAGACGGAGGTGCAGAAGGACCGTTGCAGAGAGCAGACTTGGAGACTGAGGTGCAGAAGGATCGATATAGAGAGCAGCGGTTGGAGACTTGGGTGCAGAAAAACTGATACAGAAAGCAGAGGTTGGAGACTCGGGTGCAGAAGGACCCTTACAGAGAGCAGAGTTTGGAGACTGCAGTACAGAAGGTCTTTTACAGGGAGCAGAGTTTGGAGACTGTGGTGGAAAACGACAGATACAGAAAGCAGATGTTAAATACTGGGGTTTATAAGGACCCTTACAAAGGACAAAGGTTGGAGACTGCGGTACAGAAGGACTGTTAAAGAGAGCAGACGTTGAAGACTGGGATGCAGAAGGATCCTTGCAGAGAGCAGAGGTTGGAAACTGGGGTGCAGAAGGACTGTTGTACAGATCAGATTTTTGAGACTGAGGTGCAGTAGGACTGTTACAGAGAACAGAGGTTTTACACTGGGGTGCAGAATAACTGATACGGAAAGTAGAGTTTGTAGTCTAGGGTATAGAAGGACTGTTACAGAGAACAGATTGTGTAGCCTGGGGTGCAGAAGGACTGTTGCGCAGAACAGAATTTGGAGAATGGGGTGCAGATTGGCCGTTGCAGAGAGATGAGGTTGGAGACTGAGGTGCAGAATGCCTTTTACAGAGAGCAGAGTTTGGACACTGGGTTGCAGAAGACCTGTTACAGAGAGCAGAGGTTGGAGACTGGGGTGAAGAAGGATTGTTACAGATATCACAGTTTGGAGACTGGGGTTTAGAAGGATTGTTGCAGAGAGCAGAGCTTTCACACTGATTCTTAGAAGGACTTTTACAGAGAGGAGATGTTGGAGTCTGAGGTCCAGAAAGACTGTTATAGAAAGCAGATTGGCAATTGGGGTGCTGATGGTCCGTTACAAAGAGAAGAGGTTGGAGACTGCGATACAAAAGGACTATTACAGAGAGCAGAGGTTGGAGACTGGGAAGAAGAAGGATCGTTGAAGAGAGCAGATGTTGGAGACTGGGGTGCAGAAAGACTGTTAGAGAGAGCAGAGGATGGAGACTAAGTTGCAGAAGGACAGTTACAGAGAGCACAGGTTGGAGAGTGGGGTGCAGAATAAATGTTGCAGAGAGCAGAGTTTGAAGACTTGGGTGCATAAGGACTGATGCAGAGAGCAGAGGCTGGAGACTGGGGTGTAGAATATTCGTTACAGGGAGCAAAGTTTGGTTCCTGGGGTGTAAAAGGACTACGGCAGAGAACAGAGGTTGGAGACTGAGGTGCAAAAGGACTGATACACAGAGCATAGGTTGGAGACTGGGGTGCAGAAGAAATGATACACAAAGCAGAGGTTGGAGACTGGGGTTAAGAAGGACCGAAACAGAGAGCAGAGTTTGGAGACTGCAGAAGAGAAGGACTTTTACAGTGAGCAAAGTTTGAAGACCGTGATACAGAAGGACAGTTCCAGAGAACAGACGGTGGAGACTGGGGTGCAGAGGAACCGTTGCAGAGAGAAGAGGTTGGAGATTCAGGTGCAGAAGGATTGTTACAGAGAGCAGAGGATGGAGACTGGGGTGCAAATGGACTCTTGCAGAAAGCAGAGGTCAGAGACTGAGGTGAAGAATGATCGTTGAAGAGAGAAGACTTTGGAGACAGGGGTGAAGAAGGCATGTTACAGAGAGCAGAGATTGGAGACTGGGGTGCAGAAGGCCTGTTACAGAGAGCAGAGTTTTGAGGCTGGAGTGCGGAAGGACTGTTAAAGATAGCGCAATTTCGAGACTGGGTTGCAGAAGGATATTACAAAGAGCATTTTGGAGACTGAGGTTCAGAAGAACTGTTACAGAGAGCAAAGGTTGGAAACTCGGGTGCAGAGGGATTGTTGCAGAGAGCAGAGTTTTCAGACTGAGGTGCAGAAGGACTTTTTCAGAAAGCAGATGTTGGATCCTGGGGTGAAGAAGGACTGTTACAGAGAGCATTGTTTGTAGACTGGGGTGCAGAATGATCGTTGCAGAGAGCACAGGTTGGAGTCTGGGGTCCAAAAGGCCTGTTACAGTGAGCAGAGGTTTAAGACTAGGGTGCAGAAGGCCTGTTACGGAGAGCAGAGGTTGACTACTGAGGTGCAGAAGGACTTTTATAGAGAGTAGAGGGTGAAGACTGGGGTGCAGAGGGAGTATTACAGAGAGCAAAGTTTGAATATTGGTGTGCAGAAGAACTGTAACTGAGAGAAAAATTTGGAGACTATGGTGCAGAAGGCCTGTTTAAGTGAGCAGAATTTGGAGATGAGGTGCAGAAGGATAGTTACAGAGAGCAGAGGTTGGAGACTGAGGTGCAGAAAAATTTTACAGAGAGCAAAGTTTGGACACTGATGTGCAGAAGGACTGTTACAGAGAGCAGATGTTTGAGACTGGGGAGCAGAAGAACTGTTGCAGAGAGCAGAGGTTGGAGACTGGGATGCAGAAGGATCCTTGAAGAGAGAAGAGCTGGAGACTGAGGTTCACAAGAATCGCAACAGAGAGCAGAGTTTGGAGACCGGAGTGCAGTAGGATAGTTACAGAGAGCACAGGTTGGAGACTGGGGAAAAGAAGAAATGTTGCAGAGAGCAGAGGTTTGAAACTGGGGTGCAGAAGGACTGTAGCAGAGAGCAGAGTTTGGAGACTGGGATGTAGAAGGACTCTTGCAGAGAGCAGACATTGGCGACTGGGATGCAGACGAATCATTGCAGAGAGGAGAGGTTGGAGACTGGGGTGTAGAAGGACTTTTGCAGACAGCAGAGGTTGGAGACTGGGGTGCAAAAGGACTGTTGCACAGAGCAGAGGTTGGAAACTTAGTTGCAGAAGGACTGTTACAGAGAGCAGAGGTTTTAGACTGGGATGCAGAATAACTGATATGGAAAGCAGAGTTTGTAGACTGGGGTGCAGAAGGACGCTTGCAGAGAATAGAGTTTGGAGACTGGGGTGAGAAGGGCCATTGCAGAGTAATGAGGTTGGAGACTGAGGTGCAAAATGACTGATACAGAGAGCATAGTTTAGAGAACGGGGTGCAGAAGGATCTTACAGAGAGCAGAGTTTGGAGACATGGGTGCAGAAGGACTGTTGCAGAGAGAAGAGTTTAGAGACTGGGTTGTAGAATGACTGTTACAGAGAGCAGAGTTTAGAGACTGGGTGTCAGTAGACCTGTTACAGAGAGCAGATTTTGGAGACTGGGGTTCAGAAGGATTGTTACAAATAGCACAGTTGGGAGACTGGGGTGTAGAAGGATCGATGCAGAGAGAAGAGGTTTCAGACTGAGGATTAGAAGGACTGTTACAGAGAGTAGAGGTTGGAGTTTAAGGTGAAAAAGGACTGTTACAGAAATCAGAGGTTGGCAATTGGGGTGCAGAAGGACCGTTATAGAGAGAAGAGGTTGGAGACTGCGGTACAGAAGAACTGTTACAGAGAGCAGAGTTTGGAGACTGGGGTTCAGAAGGACCGTTGCAGCGAGCAAATGTTGGAGACTGGGGTGCAGAAGGATTGTAAGAGAGCGCAGAGTTTGGAGACTGAGGTGCAGAAGGATTTTTTCAAAGAGTAGGACTTGGAGACTGGGGTGCAGAAGGACCGTTACAGATTGCAGAGGTTGGAGACTGAGGCGCAGAAGGACTTTTACACAAAGGAGAGTTTGGAGACAGGGGTGTCAAAGGATTCTTACAGAGAGAAGAGGATGGAGACTGGGATGCAGAAGGAGTGTTACAGAGAGCAGAGTTTGGAGATTGGGGATAAAAAGAACTGTTACAGAGATCAGAGGTTGGAAACTGTGGTGCAGAAGGCCTGCTACAGAGAGCAGAGTTTGGAGATGAGGTGCAGAAGGATCGTTACAGAGAGCAGAGGTTGGAAACTGATGTGCAGAAGGACTGTTACAGACAACAGAGTTTGGAGACATGGATGCAGAAAAATCTTTGCCTTGAGAAGAGTTTGGAGATTGAGGTGCAGAAGGATCGCTACCGAGAGCAGAGTTTGGAGACCGGGGTGCAGTAGGATAGTTACAGAGAGCACAGGTTGGAGACTGGGTGCAGAAGAATTGTTGAAGAGAGCAGAGTTGGAGACTGGGGTTCAGGAGGGCTTTAGCAGAGAGCAGAGGTTAAAGACTGTGGTGTAGAAGGACTGTTGCAGAGAGCACACGTTGGAGACTGGCATATAGAAGGACTTTTGCAGAGAGCAGAGGTTGGACACTGGGTTGCAGAAGGACTGATACAGAGAGCAGAGATTTTAGACTGGGGTGCAGAATAAGTGATATGGAAAGTAGAGTTTGGAGACTGGGGTGCAGAAAGACTGTTACAGAGAACAGAGTTTGCAGCCTGGGGTGCAGAAGGACAGGTGCAGAGAACAGAGTTTGGATACTGGGGTGCAGAAGAGCCATTGCAGAGAGATGAGGTTGGAGACTGAGGTGCAGAATGACTGTTAAAGAGTGAAAATTTTGGAGAACGGCGTGCAAAAGGATCTTACAGAGAACAGACATTGGAGACTGGGATGAAGAATGATCGTTGGAGAGAGCAGAGGTTGGAGACTGGGGTTTAGAAGGACTTTTGCAGAGAGCAGAGCTTGGAGACTGGGGTAAAGAAGGCCTGTTACAGAGAGCAGAGTTTGGAGACTGGGTTGCAGAAGACCTGTTACAGAGAGCAGAGTTTGGAGACTGGGGTGCAGAAGGATTTTTATAGATAGCACATTTTGGAGGCTAAGGTTTAGAAGGATTGTTGCAGAGAGCAAAGGTTTCACACTGAGGCTAAGAAGGAATGTAACAGAAAGCTGAGGTTGGAGTCTGAGGTGCAGAAGGACTGTTTCAGAAAGCAGAGTTTGGCAATTGGTGTGAAGAAGGACCATTATAGAGAGAAGAGGTTGGAGACTGCAGTACAGAAGGACTGTTACAGAGAGCAGAGTTTGGAGTCTTGGTTGCAGAAGGACCATTGCAGAGAGCAGATGTCGAAGACTGGGGTGCAGAAGGACTGTTATAGAGAGCAGACGTTGGAAACAGAGGTGCAGAAGAATTGTTACAGAGAGCAGAGATTGGAGATTGAGGTGCAGAAGTACTGTTGCAGAGAGCAGAAGATGAAGACTGGGGTGCAGAAGGACTGTTACAGAGAGGAGAGTTTGGAGATTGTGGTGCAGAAGAACTGTACAGAGAGCCGAGGTCGGAGACATGTGTGCAGAAGGATAGTTACAGAGAGCAGAGTTTGGAGACTCGGGTGCAGAAAGACTGTTACAGAGAGCAGAGGTTTGAGACTGAGGTGCAGAAGAACTGTTACAGAGAGCAGAGTTTGGAGACTGGGGTGCAGAAGGCCTTTTACAGAGAGCAGATGTTGGAGACTGAGTTGCAGAAGGACTGTTATAGAGAGCAGAGTTTGGAGACTGAGGTACAGAAGAATTGGTACAGAGAGCAGAGGTTGGAGACTGAGGTGCAGAAGGACTGTTACAGAGAGTAGAGCTTGAAAACTAAGGTGCAGAAGGATTGTTGCAGAGAGCAGAGTTTGGAGACTGAGGTGCAGAAGGATCTTTACAGAGAGCAGAGGTTGCGACTGGGGTCAGAAAGACAGTAATGGAGACCACAGGTTGGAGACTGGGGTGCAGAAGTATCGCTGCAGAGAGCAGAGGTGGGAGATTCTGGTGCAGAAAGATCGTTACAGAGAGCAGAGGTTCTAGACTGGGGTGCAAAATGACAGTTACAGAGAGCACAGTTTGGAGACCTGGGTGTAGAAGAAATGTTGCAGATAGCAGAGGTTGGAGATTGGGGTGCAGAAGTACTGTTGCAGAGAGCAAAGGTTGGAGACTGGGTGCAGAAGGATCGTTACAGAGAGCAGAGGTTGGAGACTAAAGTACAGAAGGACTGTTACAAAGAGCACAGTTTTGAGACCGGGATGCAGAAGGACTGTTGCAGAGAACATAATTTGGAGACTGCGGTGCAGAAGAATCTTACAGAGAGTAGAGGTTGGAGAACTGGGTGCAGAAGGATCTTACAGACCATAGAGGTTGGAGAACGGGTGCAGAAGGATTGTTGCATAGAGCAGAGGTTGGAGACTGGGGTGCACAAGGAGTGGTACAGAGAGCAGAGTTTGGAGAATGTGGTGCAGAAGGATCTTACAGAGCATAGATTTTGGAGAACTGGGTGCAGAAGTACTGTTGCATAGAGCAGAGGTTGGAGACTGGGGTGCATAAGGACTGTTACAGAGAGCAGAGTTTGGATACTGTGGTGCAGAAGGATCTTACAGATAGTAGAGGTTGGAGACTGGTGTGCAGAAAGACTGTTGCAGAGAGCAGAGGTTGGAGACTGGGGTGCAGAAGGGCTGCTACAGGTAGCATAGTTTCGAGGCTGGGTTGCAGAAGGATAATACAGAGAGCATTTTGCAGACAGAGGTGCATAAGGAGTGTTACAAGAGCAGAGGTTTAAGACTGGGATGCAGAAAGATTGTTGCAGAGAGCAGCGTTTTCAGACTTAGGTGCATAAGGACTGTTGCTGAGAGCATATGTTAGATCCTGGTGTTCAGAAGGACTGTTACAGAGTGCAGAGCATGGAGACTTGGGTGCAGAAGGCTTTTTACAGAGAGCAGAGGTCTGAGACTGAGGTGCAGAATGACCGTTGCAGAGAGCAGAGTTTGGAGACTGGGTTGCAGAAGGCCTGTTACAGAGAGGAGAGGTTGGGGACTGGGTTGCAGAAGGACTGTTACAGAGAGCAGAGTTTGGAGACTGGTTTGCTGAAGTAACTAACAGAGAGTAGATTTTGGAGACTGAGGTGCAGGTGGACTGTTACATAGAGCAGTGGTTGGAGACTGGGGTGCAGAAGAATCGTGGAGAGCAGAGGTTTCAGACTGAGGTGCAGAAGGACTGTTACAGAGAGCATAAGTTGTAGTCGGAGGGGCAGAATGACTATTACAGAAAGAAGAGGTTGACAATTGGTGTGCAGAAGGACCGTTACAGAGAGAAGAGGTTGGATACTGTGGTACAGAAGGACTGTTACAGAGAGCAGAGTTTGGAGACTGGGGTGAAGCAGAAATTTTGCAGAGAGAATAGATTTGAGACTGGGGTGCAGAAGGACTGTTTCAGAGAGCAGAGGTTAAAGAATGAGGTGCAGACGGACTGTTACAGAGAGCAGAGTTTGGAGACTGGGTTGCAGAATGACTGATACACAAAGCAGAGTTTGGAGACTGGTGTGCAGAACGACCATTACAGAGAGCACAATTTGAAGACTGTGGTATACAAGAACTGTTACAGAGAGCAGAGTTTGGAGACTGGGGTGCAGATGGATCTTACAGAGAGCGGAGTTTCATTACTGAGGGCAGAAGGACTGTTGCAGAGAGCACAGGTTGGAGACTGGGGTGCAGAATGATCGTTTCAGAGAGAAGAAGTTAGAGACTGGGGTGAAGAAGGACTGTTACAGAGAGCAGAGGTTGGAGACTGGGGTTCTGAAGATCTGTTACAGAGAGCAGAGGTTGGAGACTGGAGTGCAGAAGGACTGTTACAGATAGCACAGTTTATATACTGGGGTGCAGAATGATATTATAGAAAGCAGAGTTTGGAGACTGAGGTTCAGAAGGAATGTTACAGAGAGCAGAGTTTTGAGACTGGGTTGCAGAATGATTGTTGAAGAGAGCATAGTTTTCAGACTTAGGTGCAGAAGGACTGTGGCAGAGAGCAGATGTTTGAAACTAGGGTGCAGAAGGACTCTTTCAGAGAACAGAACATGGAGACTGGGGTGCAGAAAGATTCTTGCAGGTAGCAGAGGTTGGAGACTGGGGTGCAGAAGGCCTGTTACAGATACTACAGTTTGGAGACTGTTGTACAGAAGAATATTATAGAGAGCAAAGTTTTGAGATTTAGGTGTAGAAGGATTGTTACAGAGAGCAGAGGTTGAAGACTTGGGTTCAGAATGATTTTTGCAGAGAGCAGAGTTTTCAGACTTAGGTGCAGAAGAAGTGTTGGAGAGAGCAGATGTTCGCCACTGGGGTGCATAAGGAGTGTTTCAGAGAGCAGAACATGGAGACTGGTTTGGAGAAGAATTGTTGCCAGGAGCAGAGGTTGGAGACTGGGTTGCAGAAGGACTGGTATAGATAGCAGAGGTTTTAGACTGGGGTGCAGAAGGCCTGGTACAGAGGGCAGAAATTTGACACTGTTGTGCAGAATAATTGCTGATAGCTGGTGAGCCTCCTTCTGGACACCTTTTTTTCTGCACAGTCCATCAGGCCCTCTCTCCTAATCCTGCTCTCTTTTGGCTTTATGAGCACCTGTGACTTCCACAGTCACTCTAAGCCATGACTCCCAGGCCTATCTCCTGGGAACCTGTCCCGCTGCCTCATGGAATCTCCTCGGGGAGACCCCGCAGGTACCCAGACTCCAGGCCCAACCTCCTTTCCTCCTTTCCTCTCCCCAGACATGCTCCTTCTCACTTTTTTTATGTTTTAATGAGTGATCCCACAGCCACTCATCTACCCAACAGACCAGGTCCCCTCTTGTGTCCTCGTCACCAGGACTTTAAAGTGCTCCACCCGGGGCTCCTCTTCAGAGCTTTTCCCCAAGCTCCAAATGTCACATCTTCAGTTACCAGATATTTCCTTTCAATCTTGTTTTGGCACCAGATTACTCTCCCAGACTACATGAAGGAATTCTAACCAAAGCACATGGACTGTAGGTACTATTATGGCTTAGAAATAAGGTATCCCCCCACCAAAAGCTCAGGGTCAGCCACAGTAGCAGTGTTCAGAGGTGAAATGATTAGACTGTGAGACTTGTGACCTAATCTGTGGATCCATCCATTTTGTGGGTTAATTATCTGAAAGGCCCACTGTACTGAGAGGAGTGTGGGCAGGTGGAGTGTGGCCAGGGACATGTCCTGGGAAATCACATCTTGTCCCCTGCGAACTGTCTTTTCCCGTCCCCTCCCCCGCCCCAACCTTCTGGCTGCCATGAGCTAGGAATGCTTCCCCCTTTGTTCCCTTCCACCTCAGCGTCCCACCTCATCTCAGGCTGGCAGCAATGGGTCAGCTGGCCCCAGACCAAACCTCCAACCCAGGAGGCCAGAGTGCATCTCCCCTTCTGGGTTGTTCTGGTCAGGCCTGTGGTAACTGTGGCAACCGTGGACTGACCCAGGGAGTAGGTGTTATGAGTGGATTGGACCCACAACCGTTTCCCAAATCCACAGATTCTGTCATTTTCAGAGCTCAAGACATTTCCTTCTGAATGGCCTGTTTCCAGCCTGCCCTCACCTAGAATGCGGTCTACTAGTGATTATTGAGATTCTCCAGCCGTCCTGGTCCTGCCCATTTGCACACCACAGCTAGCTTCTAGGCAGCCAGACTCATGGACCTCCTGCTGCCCACTGAAGAGAGCAGAGAGATTTCCTGAGGACCTTGTTAGAAGTCCACTCTTATTTTTTTTAAGGATCACACTCAGAGGGCATGTTTCAGGCAGTCCTTCACATGCGTCTTTGAGAAATCAGACTCACAATGATTTTTGTGATTCTCTCCCAGGCTCCAATAATCACCGCTCTACTCCCTTCTTCTCTGAGATCAACTTTTTAGCTTCCACTAAGAAGTGAAAAACTGCTATTTCTCTTTATGTATCTGGCTTATTTCACTTAATATAATGTCTCCCATGAGTTAGTTTTAAATAGAAACTGCACAACAAATTTTTTATGTCAGATTTAAATTTTATTCTGAAGAGATAATTCGAAATGGTCACATATTTTTATGTAGGAAAATTTTCATTAAAATATTTATAGGACTGGAGATTATGTGAACGTTTAGCCAAAGGAAAGAGATTAAGTTTATTTAAGAGAGATGTAAGCTTATTGATCATCTCAATAGATGCAGAAAAAGCATTTAACAAAATATAGCACCCCTACCTGTCAAAAGAGTAGAAACACTAGTGACAGAAGAAACTTTGTAAAAGCATTGTAAAAGCTATCTATGCTAAACCCAAGGAAACATCATTCTAAGTAGAGAAAGGTTGAAAGCATTCACTCTAAAAACTGGAAGCAGACAGGGTGCCCCCTCTTTCACCACTTCTATTCAACTTCATCCTTGAAATTGCCAGAGCCATTGGACAAAAGACAGAAATTAAAGGTATACAAATAGGTCAAGAAGAATTCAAATCTCTCTCTTTGCTGATAGGATCATGTCATCTTCTTAAATTTTTTATTAGAGCATAATAGTTATACATAGAAGTTGGGTTGATTTGGAAAAGATCCTACGTGCATGGAATCTGATTTACTCCATGCAGTCCCCACCCCCCCATCTCCCTCTCATTCCCGCTCCCATTCTCCTTTCTCTACTGATCATTCTTTGGGTCATTTATCTGTTAATTTCTGACTGGTACTCTCTACATATACATACAGGTGCAGTCCCCTGTGGTAGACTTCCATGTGCACATAACATGATCTGCGTAAGACCTTTCACATTTCCTCCCTACTCAAACCTCTCCGCCCTCTCATTCTCTTTCTACTCCACTGATCTTCCCTGTATACTTAAGATAGCAAGTCAACCCAACTTCATCAACTTCTTTCCTCTATTTTGCTCTGGCCCTGATGATTTCAGCATTGTACAGGAATAGTTAACTTCTGCCTTTCCGAACACAGAGATCAAGATTTATGTAAAATGAGAAAAACTGTACATTGGAAAACACTGAAGGCAACACCGACTGCTTCTGCAGATGATGACTCTGCTTTGTAAATTTTTTTCTTAACATTCGCAATGAAAATGAACTTCTCCAAAAATCCTATGTTTACATAAAAGGTCAACAGGAGACAGAGATTACTGAGACAGTGAAAAATGACTTCACACCATGATGAGGTCGAATGTCTTTCTGTTGGCTTCTAGCAATTCTCTGGTTACTCCCACCCACCGTCAACCATGCAAATGTGTGCGGCTCCATGGTTTTGATTTCCTGAGACCAGTCCCACACGTTATCAGTCTCCAGGCTGCTTTTTATTCGATATTATTTGCCATGTTGCTGCAGATTAACAAGCCTGTTTGGGGTTCTCTCAGTCCATTCTCATCATGGTCTCTTTTTCTCTGTTTTGTAGCTATGACAACATTGGAAATGAGCAATCAATCATTTGTCACTGAATTCATCTTCTTGAATTTTCCAACCACTTCAACCTACAGGGCTGGTTCTTCCTGCTCTTTCTGGTCATTTACCTGACCACTCTCCTGGGGAACATGCTCATAATAGTGACCACCAAGGTCAGTCCTGCTCTCCACACTCCAATGTACTTTTTCCTCAGCAATTTGAACTTTTTGGACAACTGCTACACATCCACCACCCTCCCAGTACTGCTGGTTATCTTCTTCTAGGAGAAGAAGGCCATTTCTTATGAGGGCTGCCTTTCCCAGATCTTCTTCTTGGTGACAAGTGCTGGCACAGAAGGCTTCTTAATGGCTGTGTGGCCAGTATGACTGCTGTGTGGCCAACTGCCATCCTCCTCAGTACCCAGTCATAATGACTGTGAAGGTCTGTGTTGGCCTGGTGACTGGATCCTGGCTGTGTGGGCTGGTGAATATGGTCACACACATGGTGCTGGCCATCACACTCACTCTGTGTGTGCCCCACCAGATCAGCCAATTTCTCTGTGACACCCCATTGCTCCTGAAGCTCTCCTGCTCAGACACCTCTGTCAACGAGTCTGGCCTCAATGTTGTAAGTGCCACCATGGGCCTGAGCCCCTGCCTCTTCACTGCAGGCTCCTACGCACTCATCATGGCGGCCATCCTGGGGATTCCCTCTGCCCAGGGCAGTAGGAAGGCCTTCTCCACCTGTGCGTCCTCCCTCACTTTCGTGGTTGTCTTCTATGGAATAGCCAACTTCCACTATGACAGACCCAGAGAAGGCTGGACATGGACACCCTGGTGTCTGTGCTCTTCTGTGTGGTGACCCCCATTTTGAAGCTCATCATTCACAGCCTGAGAAGCAACGAGGTCCAGAGTGCCCTGAGGAAGCTGGCTTGGAGACAGACTGTATAGTGTGATTAGAACTAGATGATTGTTTCATTCTAGGAAATGTCTTAGTTGTAGAAATATGTGAACTCTTCAGCAGAAATTACAAGAGCTCTCTCTCCGTATACAGTGTCATATGACCACTGTGGTGCCCCTCCAACCAGGGGAAGCACACTGTGCTAAGTATGTGACACATTGTGACCTCACCTGGGTTCTATAATCCACAGGTATTTCAGAATATTTTTATTACGTTTCTCTCCAAAAAAAGCCTATAACCAAAGCAATCAATCTCCTTTCCCCCAATATTGCAGCTCTAGCCAACACTAGTGAATGTGAAGTGCTATGTGCAATGTGACTTTGACTTGCATTTTCCTAATGGATCTTGATTCTAAGTTTTAAATAAACACCATTTCTGTGTTTCTCCTTCACATGTGAAAAGACCCATGTATACACTTGAGTTTCTGTGGATATTTTTAATGAAGTAATACCATATACGCCTTTTGGATCTGACTCCTTTCACTTAGGATGTTTGCAATTTTCAGTTATATTGTAGCTTGTATAAGTATTTTAGTTTAATCCTCCTTATTGTGACTGATCTCCATATTATGAAAATGCTACATTTCTTTGTTCATTTCCCACTGGATAGTAATTTTTACTTTGTATCTGTGTGGGTGTCATACTACAGATTGAACCCGGAGCCTCCTGCACACTAAACAATGTTCTACCACTAAGCCAAAGCCCAACCCTTTTAAAAATTATGTTTTGAGACAGGGTCTTTTAAATTTGCCAAGGTTGTCCCTGAATTTGTGATCCTCCTGCCTCAGCTTCTTGAGTAGCTAGATTACAGACCTGCTTGGTCATTTTCACTTATTGACTAATATGAATAAGATTCGTATATATAATATGAACATTATATATAATATGAACATTATATGAACATTCATGTACAAATCATTGGTGGACATCTTTTTTATTTATCTTGAGTTTGTAAGTAGGAGTGGAAGATGTGGATTGTTAACTCCATATTTAACTTTCTGAAGAAGTTCCAGATCATTTTCAGACCAGTGGAACCAGCTTAGCTTCTTATTAAGAGTCATAAATAAAGCTTCTGATTTCCTCACTCCCTTATCAACACATCATTATCATTTCTTTTATTGTGACGACCCTGGAATGTGTGAACTGCTTCATCAAATGTGCTTTAGCTTTGCCTTTCCCTGATGGCTAATCATTCTAAGATCTTTTAGGAGTACTGTTAATGTGTCTCTTCTAAGCATGAGGAAAACCCCATTGTATTATGAGAAATTTTAAGTTTTAAAGACTTACCTCTTTATCTAATACTTTTATTTTTATTTTTGTGCAGTAAATACTACAAGACTTTCAAGCTTGTTGTCTTTTCTCTATCTGTGCCCGAAAGAGCTGTTTGATGACTCTTTTTTTTCTCCTACTTTTCAATTCCATAGCAAACAATTTCTTCACCAGGTAATGAGCATCAGCAGTATCATAAAATTAAGGGGCACGAAGTCATACAAGGTTTGGTAAGGGATCAGCGCTTAGCAGGAGTGGATAAGCTGAAGATAGTGGGGATGCTTTTAATATTGTGGCTTCTAATATCTGTCCATCTGGCAATGTATGTAACATGAAGGAAAAACTTCATATGCCGTGCGAAATCCATCCCAATAAGTGTACACCCACCCTAAGTTCTTCTCTCTTCATTGGGAAGGAAAGGCAGTTTTGAGGTTTCAGCCACCCACAACTTCTTAGCAGAAATCTCACTCTGAACTTCGCTCACTTACATCCCAGAAGAGAGAGGAAGCTGATCTTCTCACTGCATGCTGGGAACAGGTGATTGCCAAGACATTAATGAATCCAACAGCGAATTAACTGCTCTCCATTCTTGCAGTTGAACTCAAGCCGTTGCCCTTGAGTTGTGTTTGCACACTGAGGAGTCCCAGAGCAGCTGCAGAGGAAAGGCTCGATGCATATTTTCAACAGGTAAGCCCCAGACCTCTATAAATGTCCATCACAGGAAAATGAATTGTGAGAGATCAGAAAATTTTGACTCTTTAATGAGGCCACAGATATGCGACAGGCAACATTCAGAATAAAAGGTCTGTTTTGTTGTGAATGGAGACCAACAGCCAGTTTTACCAAGAGCTTTCTTTGCAGCCCAGGTGCTAGTATGGAGAGCAGCAAGGGCCACACCAAAACCAGAAATCTACGCCTCTCTGTGAGAGTTGCTGGTAAGTAGTTTATTTACCATCACATTTTTCAAATACACTATCACAGAATAAAGATATACCTACACCTTAAAAATGTATTACAGAATATTGTACATATTTTCATTACCATTTTGATGGCATTTATGTAATGACCTATCGTAGCACCTTTTCTATGTGTGTCTAAGTTTCCACAATACTATTTGTATTGCCAGAGTAGAAATAACTTCAGAGGGTATTACAAAACCTAAGGGAATTAGCATGATGCCTCCAGTACTGGAAGAAAACCCAAAACATAACCAGAAACCCTGGGATGCCTAAATTCCTTAAGTGAGATGATGTGTGTGGAAAATTACTTATGGTAAACAATAGATAATGCTAAGTGTAAATCCTCTGCTTTTGATGAGCAGGACAAAAAGGAATAATTTTTAGGGAGAAAGCATAGGGACACACTCGCATTATGATACAATAGATCTACAAAACTATCTGTTTGAATAAAAATCATTATTGTAGAAGAAGTTATGTTTAGAAACGTATTCATTCACTAACTAGGGGTTTTCGTCTTTATCTTACAACACATGGATGCTTGAGGAAGGGAGTTGCAATCAATTTATTAACTGTAATAAATCCCTGAAGCTTGTGAGTAATCTACTTCATACACAACCCCCCCTCCTTTAGAAATATTATATTTTGGGGTCACTCATAAGTGACTTCATTCTCGGTCACCATGATTATTTTTCTGCACCAGAACCATTGAAGAGAAATGTCCTCTCGCCTCTGTCAAGTCTCTGTTAGATCCTTTAGGTCGCACACAGTACTGTCTTTAAAGAATCTTTTAAAAACTCTGCTCAATGGATATACTTGTCAGACCTTCTTCATTCTTCAAATCTTTACTTAGTGCACATTTACACAAGGTGTTGCCCTAGTGTTTAGAACACAATTGAGAGGCCCAACTAGGACCTGGAGGAGCGCATTTTCAAGATGGAATGAGGGGCTTTGACAAGTATTAAGTGCTTTATTCCCAGAGCTGCCCAAGCAAACACTAAGGGAAAATAATGATAATTTGTAGATTACGTAGAATTGTTACCAAGTTTTCTGCACATATTGAGTTCATCTTCCCATTAGATTGTAAGTTGATTGAAGGACAGTGTCGGAGACCAGCTCCAACAGGGGGTCTCAGTAGATGGAACGGATGGTGAGGAGTCGGCGAAAGAGGGGGTGGAGAAACAACACAGACACCAATGTAAAGGTGTTGATCCCAATCTTTACTTGTGAAGTTGATCATATATACTTTTCATTTTGGCAGGCTTACAGTACTTTGTGGTTACAAAACAGGAATCATTATTCAAACAAAACAAAATATTACGTAGCTACAATTAGAATAGAAGAATGTATCTTGGCTTATGCATAAGCAAGCATTTTTACTTTCAGTTTGAGTTTTGCTTTGAGCTGTTTCTGCTAAGTTAACTTTTAATAATAGTTACAAATGTCCCAAACTATTGGCCTATACCTTGACTATTCTTTCTTGACTTACTGACTGGAACCGGTGCCATGGTTACGGCAAGTAGTTGATTTCTTATTATTTGTAATCAAACAAAAGTGAGAGCACAAACCATTGTGCACAGGAACAAGAACAAGTTGCCCAGTACTAAGCACTAATCTATCTTGTTAACATTAATTTTCCTTCTCTAGATTTTAATTTAATTTCTCAAAAACTTCCTTGACAGGAATACAGGGAGTTTTTCTTTAGACATTAACAATTTACACTCCACAGCTGAATCATTGCATTTAGAGCAAACAGGTCTATGCTTTAGAAGTAGTTGCATTAATTGGGAAAAGTCATGATTTTTCCTTTATACTTAATGGTCATATGAGAAATCAAAACTATACTTATTAAAGGAATACAAAACGAATCAGCCTATTCCAGAAACATACTGCACTACTTCAGAGGATGGACGCCTAGCACCATCCACCTCAGTAGGGCCTTGCCATTTCCTGAGTCAGAGGAGGGGCGCAGCAGGACAGGGATCAGATCTTATACTCTTTGCTTTTCTTAGTAGATCTGGCTTAGGACTAAATTAGACCCTGTATAGGAACAAAATTGGTTTGAATTGAAACTAACCACTACCAAGAAAAGAAATTTTAAAATCCTAAATGGAAAAGAGAATTTTTTATTTTGAAGAATTTTATAACTAGAAGGCTCTGACATATCGTAAGAGGTAATAATTTGTCTTCCCTTTCCCCTTTATGCTAGAAAAAACACAGGTGAAATAAAAAGAACTGAAAGAGCTGGCACAGTGGTGCACGCCTGTAACCCAGCAGCTCAGGAGGCTGAGGCAGGAGGATAGTGAGTTCAAAGACAGCCTCAGCAAAAACAAGGCACCAAGAAACTCAGTGAGACCCTGTCTCTAAATAAAATATAAAATAGGGCTGGGGATGTGGCTCAGTGGTCAAGCCCCTGAGTTCCATCTCCGGAAACTGCCCCCTTACACCCCGGCCCCAAAAAAACAGAACTGAAAGAGATATTAAATGCTGAATTGAGTGCTGAATCTCCAAGACAGGAGGGATGCTTTTTCCTGGTGAATTTGTTTAGATTTTAAACCTACCAGTTAGGGGTAAGGGCATCCCTGCATGTTAGGTGAAAGAGCCCAGCCTCCCCCAAAGTGTGTCCTTGGACCAGCATCACTGGGAACACTTGGAACTCACTGACTGAGGCCAACTGTTCTGCACAATGACCTCTGATCTTTCCCTCCGCTCCAAGCACCCACACCACATAAAAGGATATGAGGACAACTCTGGGCCAGGCCAGATAGCTCATAGATTTCACAGTAATAAATTCACATTGCCACAAGCACCTGAAATCATTCAGATATTTTACTGAAAAAATTGACCTTGTACTGTGTGTGTGTGTGTGTGTGTGTGTGTGTGTGTTTTAAGCAATTTAATGGGCAACATGAAAATTGGACTTAAAAATTTTAATCATTGCTTGTGCTATTGAGATCAAATAGGAATCATTGTTTCCCTGATGTGCATAAGGGTTTTCATGATCACACTATTCTTCCTCGTTTTTGTCATGCCCATTTTTTTTTTGTTTTAAGAAATGAATCAATAAGGTTAGTCAGCAAAACATTTCATTTATTGCCACAGCAAAAAAAAAGTTTTTTTTAAGACTCTAGACTTATTTATTTTATTTTGTTTACATTTAGATTTTAAAATTTGTTGTGCTTAACTGAAGCACCAACTTTCTATTGAAATTTAAATACTTTAAGCTTCTTAAGTCCTGAGATTTGGAATTTTAATGAAAGCTGTGTTGGCCTATTAATCATTTGCAATGAATTATCAGAAACAAAGACAAGAATATCTCGGCATTGAAGATAATAAGACAGTTTACTAATATATGGTATTATCATCAGGTAACAAAGTATCACTACAAATAATAGTTATTACATGATAAATTTTCTGAGTCAATTTCTTTTTTGTTTCTTAAATCATAATTGTTAATACATATTAAATGTACAAATTAATGTACATTATGCAAATTAAAGGGATTCATTGATGTTTCCCTACTTGCATTAATATATTGTGCATTAATTTCAATTCTTTTTTCTGTAAAATGGGGATAATAGGTTATCTCATAGGTTGTTTTCTAAACCAAATAAGTTAATGCACGTAAAAGTCTTATAGGCATTTAATAAGTGTTAGGTATTTTTATCTAATGTGTGTCTCTATTCGTTACTCAATTTGAAAAATCCTGATTAGATTCAGGTATGTAAAAATTCATCTATTCAAAGAACTTCACTGAGTTTTGATAGAATGGATTATTCGAAATTCAATCTAATTTTTACAGAAAACATGCCACTTTTAAACTACATTAAACAAGGTTTTTAAAGTCAGGCATTTATGTGTATTGAAGCAATCTAAGAAGACTCACACTCAAATTATTTTTCTATGAAATATGCCCTAGATGATTATGATTATTATGGTTATTATTGCAGAGCAGAGGGTTTACTATTAAGTTGATCTAATTCCTATGCTGCATTATATAAATTCTAAGGAGCAAGTACATATTGAGTCACAAAATGCCATTCATGAGTTATGATTGTTAATAATGGATTCTAATGGTGACCATGATGATGATTCAATCTAATGTCCTACATTAATAAAGAGCATAGAGGATAATGAAAATTGTTTGGGTATCATCCTTCACCCTACCCCACACCCGTGACCTACTAGAAATTAGCCAGTAAAACCAAGGAAAAACTTATATGTAGATAAAATTATATAAACATACATTGGGAGATTTTTTTAATGCCCCATGAAATTGTCCCTCCTGAACTGACCTTTATATTTAAGACCTTTACAATAGCAGTATGCACAACTTCAAAGATTGTGTTTTTAAATCCCTGAACATTTAATTTAATTTTCCCTTTTACACATCCACAGACCATGTACCAATTTCCCATAGTAAAATCTGCTGGAACTGCCTTCTATGTGGAATTTTATTTCTTTTTCTGAAAACATCTAGATATCTACCTAGAAAAGAGATTGTCATATTGATCTTTTTGATACGGGGAGTTTAAAGAAAGTACATGTCACTGATTTCTAAATGACTTGAAGTTCATCCAGGTAGTTGATAGAGAAAACAGAGAACGTAAGAAATGTCAAGTACATGTAGCTTCCAGCTCCATTTCAAAGTTGATTTATTGTAAATCAATGATAATAAGGTAACCTCTTTTTTAGGGAAATTATTTAGAGAAAGCAATACCTACAACTGAACTAGATAGTGTGGTGTTTTTAGTCATTTCTGGATAAACTTTTACTACAATTTTCGTGAACACCAAGTATCATAAGAATTCCTACTTTCTCTATTTCCTTCTCTACTTTCTCTATTCTCCTGGGGATTTCATATTCACCCTTTGCTGTAACAATTGCCTTCAAGACAATGACTCCCAAATCCACACCTGCAGTTCTAGGCTGTCAGTGAAGGGCATTTCCAAGTGATTATCCCACAGATAACTCACATTCAACATTACTCAAATCAAATCCACCAAAGCCTCCTCTACATGTGCTATTCCTCACATATTTCTGTTTTTCTGAGTGATCCCACCAGCTGGCCAGCCTGCCCAAACTGATTTATTGTCTTTACCGTTTCCTCTTCAACTAGGACTTTAAAGTTCTCCGTATCCTTCTTCATGAGGATTTCAGAGATTTTCTCCCACCTTCAACACAGCACGTCTTCAGATACAGACCACTTCATTTTGATCTTGTTTTAGCACTCAGATTACTCTTTTTAATTAAACATGTGTGTCTAAAACCTGGGGAACCAGGTTTCACAGTTATCGACCCCTGCTCCTTGGACTCACATGCACAATTCTATGAGTGGGTCTATCTGCGTGCTCTAGACCTAGAGATCTGATGATTTTCTAAAACCCAGTCTATCTTTCTCCAGATGTCCCTGTTTTCAGTCTGCACTCTCCTGAAAGAGATTTATGGTCCCCTATTGTTGATACTCTGCAATTATTGATGTTCATGCTCATACCCAAGCCTGGCTTCCAGAGACACACCTGGGCTCTCTGGTGGCCCATTGCATGGTGGGGGGTGAAAAGTTTTCCGAGGTTTCTATTGCCAAGTACCTTGCTTAGAAATCAGGCCAGACACAGCTTCACAGAGCCTAGTCCCGACCACATAGGCTGATACCCTGCCACCTCCCTTGAAGTAGCAGGCTCCTCAGAATTACCCAGGGTTTCGCAGCATCCACTGGTACTATCCCACCAGGCCCATGAAGCCTAGCTGGAGTCTCCATAGAACCAGGGTACATCTCTATGGAAATGGGCTCCCTCCTCCCACCCCAGTGTGATGCAGCTCTCAGAGAAGCTCAATAGTGAGGGTCTTTCCATTTATAGCAATTAGGATAACCAAGTGTTCTGAGCTTGCTGAGCCTTAGATGGCAGATTCCTGCTATATTTTTTGAGATTTCTGCGATCAATGTTGCCTGAGATGCCAACTTGCCATCCCACTATCTATAAGACAGTGTTCTCAGTCAAGATCAATCCCACAACCAATAACACACACACACAAACACACACACACATGCACACGCCCATCCATCATGATGAGCAAGGCTTTGTATCTGTGATACAGACCGAATGCACCCACCAATCACATTCACTGCTTCAAACAGATCGTGATCAGGAAACAACTGATGTCACTTATAAAATGTGATATGTCCTGGACTATCACTGTGGTAAAAAAGAAGTAGAGAAATGCAAAAAATGGGAGAAAATACTCAACCTCTTAGAGACCTAAAAAAATATTTAGATGTGGTTCCATTATTGTTTGAGTTATTATGAATTTTTACACAAAAATTTTTGTGAACTGTGCATTAATTTCCTTGGAAATATGCTAGGAATGTGATTGTTTTGAA
The DNA here is from genome assembly GCF_052094955.1 of Ictidomys tridecemlineatus. Classification (NCBI taxonomy): domain Eukaryota; kingdom Metazoa; phylum Chordata; class Mammalia; order Rodentia; family Sciuridae; genus Ictidomys; species Ictidomys tridecemlineatus. The sequence goes on along the minus strand of NW_027523921.1, from coordinate 16,660 downwards.
TAGAAAAACTACATATTAACTAAATTAGAAATTACTAAATATTTTTGAAAAGTAAGTGTATAGACTTCAAATTTCACCTTGAGTATCTATCAAAATAGCTAGAAAACATGTTGTTTTCATCATTATAATAACCAAAAAGAGCAGAAGAAAATGCAAATTAATGACTATCCTTGACTTTATTAGGGATGAAGATTATAAGGCAAACAACTAACCGAAGTCTGGGGAGAGATAAGCAACCAAAATAATCCAGGCATTTTTTTTTAACTATGGGAGAACCCACTAGATACATAGGAGTTTATTTATAAAAAAAACTCAAATAAAAAATAGTTAATGGATTGCTAAAGACTAAGTATAGACTGGTTTAAGAGCACAAAGACCCAGAGGGCTTTATACATAAGATGTTTGTATTTTTTTTTCTCCATCGATTCCACCAAATGCTCCCAGGAAGATAGGGAAGTATTCTGAGAAAGTGTCTTTAACGATATCATTTCATGGATAGGTGGAGGGACAAAGAGCAGCAACAGCAGCCAAAACTCCTCCCAGACCCATTTCCTGATTTTTTGCATAGAACAAAAGCTGTAATCTTCAGGGGCAAGAGTAACAGAAACTGTTACATTAGGACACTCAATGGAAAACCTTTGTAGCTATGGAAAGGAACAGGCCGAAATGTCTAACGTCGGGAGGAATAAGAACTAGGCTCAGCCATATTGCCAGAAAGTGGGTCACTGTGAAGGCCATATCCCTGTGACTGAGTTTACAATACCTAAGGAAGGGCTTCCTGGAAACATCAGAAATCCCTTCTCTGTTTTCCACTAGTCCACTAACATGCATTGACTGAAAATAACAGTAGAATACAGCTGAGAATTCTTCAAGAAATAGATTATCTCTGGAGAACAGCGAAAATAGAATATACAAAAGCAAGCAGGGAACAATATTAAAAAACTCGACTCAGCCATATAGAATAAGGTAACATTACAGTCAATTGAGATCAATCGCAGAATGCAAGGCTGGTTCAAAATTCAATAATTCAATCAACCGAATTTCCATAGTAACAGACTAAATAAAAAAATATATATATATCGTTTCAATAGATGCAGAGAAAATAAGAAAATTCAATATTTATTTATAATAGAAACTATAACTAAATGAAACTAGGGCAAAGTCCAGTGGTAGAGTGCATGCTTAGTATGCATAATGCTCTGAATTCAAAACCCAGCACACATACAAAAAAAAAAAAAACTACTAGTAAAAAATGGATAGACATTTTCTAACTTGATAAAAGGCATTGAGTACATGTAATGTGCCAGACACATAGCTTATATTATCTCAAAACATTTTAAAGCAGTTGTGAAATAGACATCATTAATATCCTAAGCAAGGAACAAACTGAGAAATAGAGATGAGCTGATTATTTTACAAACAACATCTAGTAAACAACAGATGGATTTCAATCCACATCTTTCTGGACCAAGAGCCTACCTTTTTACTATAATATTTTTCATTTAAGATTGAAAAAGAAACAGAAATTTTTGTTAAAAACAATGGATCACGGATTAGCATGGGTAACATGATCAAAAATCAGTAATTGTATCAATCATTTTTTATTTCAGGAAATGTAATGTTTGGTGAGGTAAATCTTATAATAAAAAAGAAGAAAAATACCTAAGTATATATCATTTGTCAAAATTTCTTGTATCTTATAAAACTTAAAAAAATAAAATTTTCTACTAAAAAATAGATCAATGTATTTAAAAGCAGGTGACTTATAATTTTACTTTAAGAAATAATCAGAGATGATAGATACATATGTATGAAAGCTTCTATTCCAATATTTATGATAGTAAATAAAATGGAAGGTTTTTATGTTCAATATGAAGGGAGATATTAACTTAATTAAATGGTAGGAAATTAAGATTACAAGGCAAACAACTAAATAGAGTACAACAATATTGGGAAATTTTGCTTTGGATATTTTAAAGATAGATAGAGGTAGGATGGGATGAATGCAATGAGAGCTTTGATTTTCTGACCTGTTCTATTCTTCTTAACAACTTTCTCATTTGCTTCATTTTTCCACAATGAAAACTTATTACTTGAAATAACAGACATACAAAAAGAATTCATCACAGTGAAGCACAGTGTTAGGAGGGAGATACTGCAGATTCAATGAGACACAGGGGTTGATAGCTTGTTGTGCATTTTGACCAAGTCTCCATTAATTCTTACAAAAGAGCACCCATGCAAAAGTCTGTGAGAAGTTATGCTCTCTCTAAAGTCACTCCTATACGTCTCTTTCTAGAGTCCAGGCATCTCTGTATACAATATTATTTGCCATGTTGCTGCAGATTAACAAGCCTGTTTGGGGTGCTCTCAGTCCATTCTCGTCATGGTCTCTTTTTCTCTGTTTTGTAGCTATGATACAATTGAAAATGAGAAATCAATCATTTGTGACTGAATTCATAATCTTGAGATTTTCCAAACACTCCAACCTATAGGGCTGGTTCTTTCTGCTCTTTCTGGTCATTTACCTGACAACTCTCCTGGGGAACACGCTCATAATAGTTGCCACCAGGGTTAGTCCTGCTCTCCACACTCCAATGTACTTTTTCCTCAGCAATTTGAGCTTCTTGGACATCTGCTATACATCCACCACTCTCCCAGTACTGCTGGTGAACTTCTTCTGGGAGAAGAAGGCCATTTCTTATGAGGGCTGCCTTTCCCAGATCTTTTTCTTGGTGACAAGTGCTGGCACAGAAGGCTACTTACTGGCTGTGTGGCCAGTATGACTGCTGTGTGGCCACCTGCCGTCCTCCTAAGTACCCAGTCATAATGAGTGTGAAGATCTGTGTTGGCCTGGTGACTGGGTCCTGGCTGTGTGGACTGGTGAATTTGGTCACACACACGGTGCTGGCCATCACACTCACTCTGTGTGGGCCCCACCAGATCAGCCACTTTCTCTGTGACACCCCATTGATCCTGAAGCTCTCCTGCTCAGACACCTCTGTCAAGGAGTCTGCGCTCCACGTGGTCAGTGCCACCATGGGCCTGAGACCCTGCCTCTTCACTGCAGGCTCCTGCTCACTCATCATGGCGACCATCCTGGGGATTCCCTCTGTCCAGGTCAGGAGGAAGGCCTTCTCCACCTGTACGTGCCCCCTCACTGTCGTGGTGGTCTTCTATGGAACAGCCAACTTCCACTATCACAGGCCAAGAGAAGGCTGGACATGGACACCCTGGTCTCTTTGCTCTTCTGTGTGGTGAGCCCCCTGTTTAGCCCCATCATTCACAGGGTGAGAAGCAACGAGGTCCAGAGTGCCCTGAGGACCTGGCTTTAGGGTGTGCATCCCTTTGCAGGATCAAATTCTAGACCAAACTTTAAAATGGAGTATACACTCATCTGAAAAAAGATGGCTCCCAGAAACTTATAGGTACCTGGTTAGATAGTCTGTATCTGAAGCTTCAACTCCAACTCCCGCTTTTAAAATCTCTGAGACTCCTTTCTCTCCTCTCTATTCACAAAAACCCTTTTCCCACTTTTAGGTTCAAGTGTGTCGGAACCTTGTGTGGGTGTTCAGCACCATCTCTGTCCTTCTGTGTTCTCCCCACACCAGAGGGACAGAAAGTACGAGAACCTCGTTTAACACACTCCCCTACCTGCAGGCCTCCATTTTAAGAGGTTCTGTTAAGATCAGCCAAACACTAGGCAGAGAGGAAGAAAAAAAATGAAGAAAGCGGGTTCTTTTGAATCCCATAGCAGCAGCAGCAAACCAGCCCTGTAGAGGCAGGAACTAATCTCCTTGGTGACAGGAGCTGTGTGTGCAGGCTCCTAGACAGCTGTTCCAGAATGAGGGTCACAGTAGCGTGCAATGAGTGTCTATTTCTAGGGATGTTAGGGTTTCCATATATGGGGTGGTGTCACCTGCTCTATTTTCCTTTTTTCTTCCAGATCTCCCAACCATTTTATAACATTTTTCTGTGTCAACTTCCTCTACCCTAAAAAATCAAGAGTCATACTTCATCTCTACCTGAGCATGGTGGCACTGACCACAATAGTGGTTTAAATCAGAGATGGTTCTAGATAACAGATCTGAGGAGGTAGGTTGGATGTCTGACCTGAGGGAATTTAATATGTTGATGATGTCACAGCCCATGGGAAAGGAGACCTAATAATTCCTGGTGTGTAATGACCCAACAAAGACTTTAAGTTATCATGGCCTGAAATCAAATGTCTATGGAAAACTGAGCTTTGGAATAACACCATCGACCTTCAGGGTGGGAATGAACATTACAACATGACTACAGACTGCTGTTACTGACTGGAGTGGGAGACTTACAGAAAGAAAATGATAGGTTCAAGCTTTATATTTCGCCTTCAAGTCAGGTTCAGATCATCAGAAATATTTTCTCTCTGGAAACTGATAAAGGTTAATATCATAATAAAACATCCAATTCTCCAAATTGCAGAAGTACAAATAAAATTATAAATCCACAATTTCTCCATGTCTCTCTTATGTCAATTAAGACATTAATGGGGGAATGATTGAGACCCTGTTAATTAAAATGGCAAAATACCAGTGGAATTAGACAAAGCTCAGAGCCTTGAACCCTGAAATCTCCATTAACCCTCTATGCTGTCAGAAGCAGCCCCTCTTTTCCCGAGGAGACTAGCTTTCCCTAAATTGAAGACCTTGTGGTGACTCTACCTGGGCAGTTGTCTTTTTTTTTTAAGAGAGAGTGAGAGAGGAGAGGAGAAGAGAGGAGGGGGGGAGAGCGAGAGAAAGAGAGAGAGAGAGCGAGAGAGAAAGAGAGAGAGAGAAAGAGAGAGAGAGAGAGAGAGAGAGAGAAAGAGAGAGAGAATTTTTAATATTTATTTTCTAGTTCTCAGCGGACACAACATCTTTGTTGGTATGTGGTGCTGAGAATCGAACCCGGGCCGTACGCGTACCAGGCAAGCGCACTACTGCTTGAGCCACATCCCCAGCCCAATTGTCTTTAAGATGCTCATCCATCATCCCACATTGTCACCAGACTCTTAATTGGGGTCTGATCCTAGAACGCCTCAGGTAAGTGTATAAAATATATCCCAGGAGAGTATAAGGGTCACACCAAAATAAAAGGTAAATATTTTACTGTATTTTGTTAATAGGAGCCTTAAGAATATATAAGAGAATTTGTTTGAGTCTTCTAGACCAAAGAAGTCAGGACATATTGCTGGATCATCTTGAATGCAGTCACAGGGACGTAATCACCAGAAATGTTAGGGCTAAGAAATTTCCTGAGCCACGGGGAGTGGCTATTAGACTCTCTTTGGTTGATGGACTGAAATTTGGACTCTGTTTGCTTACGTTCAATGATCAATATGATCCTCAAATAATGGAGAGGATGGTGATCAGAAATAAACAAGGTGTTGGATGGCGTGTTATGTGACCCCTTCCCTGGCCTCAAAGCTGGATCTGGAGAAGGGCCTGGAGCACCAGCCTTCACCAAGGCATCGTGGACATGCGTTCAGAATGCAGCACCAGATCCTTGTGAAACCTGCAGCCGCTGTCCTCGGCAGCCTGGGAAGACAGTAAAAGATGGCATCGTTGAAACGGGCTCCCTTATTTCAGTTAGAATAAGGGGACCCTGAAGTAGAAGAGGGCATGTGGTGGAGCAGTGATCAGAACATTTGAATCTGTAGAGGTTTTTGACAGTGGTAAATGATCGTGGTATTTATAGATGGGAAAAAATGGGCACCCTCCTAGAATAGTGCCTGTCCCATGTAATGTGAAACTCTTTTTTTCACACTTCATTGGTGCATTGTAGTGGTCCATAATGGTGGGATTTGCTGACACATATTTGAACATGCACACAAAATAACCGTGAACTTTGGCCAATATCATTTTAATATTTCCCTTTTACTCACCTCCTCCCCTGGTGCCTTGACTCTACTGATCTTCCTTCAACTTTCATGATGAGACTTTCTTCCCAACGTTCCTTCCTTTTCACCCTCTAGCTTTAACAGAGGAAAAAATACGGCCCTTAACTTTCTGAGTTGCTTATTTTCCTTAATGTTCTGAAGATCCATCCATCTTCCAGCATGACATAATTTCGTTCTTCTTTATGGCTGAATGAAATTCCAGTGTGCATATACCAGATGTTCTTTATCCATTCGTCCACTGATGTCACCTCGGCTGGTTCATGGGCATGTATGTGTCATTATAGTATGATGACTTCGATCCGATGTGATAAATACCAAGCAAAGGTAGAGCTGGGTCGCAGGGTAGTCCATGGCTATTCCTGAGGAGCCTTCATCCTGATTTCCGTGGTGGTTGTGCTGATTTACATGCCCACCAATAGAGTGAGAGTGCTCCTTTCTCTCCAATTCTCTCCTTTTCACACTGGTTTCTGTTTGTATTATTGGTGGTTGCCTTTGTCACTGAAATTAGATAAAATCTCAGGGTAGTCTTGACTTGCAAGTATTTTCATATATTTGTTGGCCACTCACATATTTTCTTCTAAGACGTGTCTGTTCAGTTCATTTAGTTTCCCATTTGGTAATTGGGTTATTTGATAATTGGGTTATTTAATAATTGTGGGTTTGATGTTAAGTTATTTGAGTTCTTTATTAATATTCTGAATATTCATCCTCTTTTAGAAGAGCACCTCATAAAAATTTTCTCTCTTTCTGTAGGTTCTCTCTTCATATTCTAATTGTCTTCTTTGCTGTGCAGAACCTTCTTAATTTGATGCCATCCTATTAGCTAACTTTTGGTACTTTCTCCTGAGCTTTGACATCCTATTGAGAAAGTCATTGCCTCTGCCTGTAAGTTAGAGTATTGTCTTTGTTTTTTCCTAGAAACTGCATAATTTCTGTTCTAGTGCCTTGGTCTTTAATGCATTTTGAGTTGATTTTTTACAGGTTGAGTTATAGTTCATGTCTCATTCTTCTGCATTTGGACAGGGGTGTAGAAGGACTGTTTCAGAGAGTAGATGTTAAAGACTGGGGTGCAGAAGAACTATTGCAGAGTGCAGAAGTTGGAAACTGAGGTGCATAAGGACTGTTACAGGAAGCAGAGTTTGGAGACTGGGGTGCACAAAGATCCTTGCAGAGAGAAGAGTTTTCAGACTGAGGTGCAGAAGGACTGTTGCAGAGAGCATATGTTAGAGACTGGGGTTCAGAATGACAGTTGCAAAGAGCAGAGGTTGGAGACTGGGGTGAAGAAGGATCGTTGCAGAGAGCAGAGGTTTGAGACTGGTGTGCAGAAGGACTCTTACGGAAAGCAGAGTTTGGAGACTTGGTTGCAGAAAGATCTTACAGAAAGAAGAGTTTGGAGGCTGAGGTGAAGAAGGACTTTAACAGAGAGCAGAGTTTGAAGGCTGTGGTGAAGAAGGACTGATACAGAAAGCAGAGGTTGGAGACTAGAATGCAGAAGGACCATAACAGATTGCAGAAGCTGGAGACTGCGGTACAGAATGACTGTTACAGAGAGCAGAAATTGGAAAATGAGTAGCAGAAGGACTGTTTCAGAGAACAGATGTTGGAGGCTGGGTTGCAGCAGGACCGTTAAAGAAAGCAGAGTTTGGAGACTTGGTTGGAGAAGGAATGTTACAGAGAGTAGAGTTTGGAAACTGGAGTGCAGAAGGAACTTACAGAGAACAAAGGTTGGAGACTGGGGTGCAGTAGGAGTGTTAAAAAGAGGAGACGTTGGAGACTGGGGTGCAGAAGGATCGTTGCAGAGAGCAGAGGTTTGAGACTTGGGTCCATAAGGACGGTTGCAGAGAGCAGAGGTTGGAGACTGAGGTGCACAAAAACTGTTACAGAGAGCAGAGTTTTAAGAGTGAGGTGCAGAAGGATCGTTGAAGACAGCAGAAGTTGGAGACGGAGTTGCAGAAGAATCGTTGCAGAGAGCAGAGGTGGAGACTGGGCTGCAGAAGGATCGTTACAGAAAGCAGAGGTGGAAGACGGGGGTGCAGAAGGACTATTACAGAGAGAACAGGTTAAAGACTGGGGTGCAGAAAGAATGTTGCAGAAAGCAGAGGTTGGAGACTGGGGTGCAGAAGGACTGTTGGAGAGAAAAGAGTTCGGAGACTGAGATGCAGAAGGACTGTTAAACAGAGCAGACGTCTGAGATTGGGGTGAAGAATTATGATACAGAAGGCTGAGGTGGGAGCCTGGGGTTCAGAAGGACCGTTCAAGAGAGCAGAGGCTGGAGTGCAGAAGGACTGTTATAGAGAGCAGACTTTTGAGCCTGGGTTGCAGAAGGACTGTTATAAAGAAGAATTTTGAGGCTGGGTTGCATAAGGATATTACAGAGAGCAAAGGTTGGTGACTGAGGTGCAGGACGACTGTTCCAGAGAGCGGTGGTTGGAGACTGGAATGCAGAAGGGTCGTTCAGAGAATAGAGGTTTCAGCCTGAGGTGCAGAAGGACTGTTACAGAGAGCAGAAGATGGAGACTGAGGTGCAGAAGGACGGTTACAGAGAGCAGAGTTTGGTGACTGAGGTGCAGAAGGACTGTTACAGAAACAAAGGTTGGAAATTGGGGTGCACAGGGACCCTTACAGAGAGCAGAGGTTGAAGCCTGCAGTATACAAAGACTTTAACAGAGAGCAGAGGTTGAAGAATATGGTGCAGAAGGACTGTTACAGAGAGCAGAGGTTGAAGACTGGGGTGAAAAAGGACTGTTGCAGAGAGCATAATTTGGAGACTGAGCTGCAGAAGGACTATTACAGAGAGCAGAGTTTGGAGACTGGGGTGGAGAAGGACTGTTGAAGATAGCAGAGGTTTGAAACTGGGGTGAAAAAAAACTGTTGGAGGAAGAAGGTGTTGGAGACATGGATGCAGAAGGACTTTTGAAGAGAGTAAAATTTGGATACTTAGGTGCAGAAGACTGTTGCAGATAGCAGAGGTTGGAGACTGGGGTGCAGAAGAAATGTTACAGAGAGCAGAATTTGAAAACTGGTGTACAGAAGGATCTTCCAGAGAGCAGAGGTTGGAGACTGGGTTGTAGAAGGAGTGTTTCAGAGAGCAGAGTTTGGAAACAGGGTGCAGAAGGCCTGATACAGAGAGCAGAGATTGGAGACTGAGGTGCAGAAGGAATGTTATAGAGAGCAGAGGTTGGAGACCAGGGTGCAGAAGGACTGATACCAAAAGCAGAGGTGAGATACTGGGGTCCAGAAGGAAAGATACAGAGAGCAGAGGTTGGGGACTGCAGGACAGAAGGAGTGTTACAGAGAGCAGATGATGCAGACTGTGGTGCAGAAGGACTGTTGCAGAGAACAGAAGTTGGAGACTGGGGTGCATAAGGACCATTGTTGAGAGCAGGGGATAAAGACTAATGTGCAGAAGGATTGTTACAGAGAGCATAGGTTGGAGACTGGGGTGCAGTAGGATTGTTTCAGAGAGTAGAGTTTGGAGACTTGGGTGCAAAAGGATCTTTCAGAGAGCTGATGTTGGGCCTGGGGTACAGAAGGACTGTTGCGAAGAGCAGAGTTTGGAAACTGGGGTGCATAAGGACCGTTGCTTAGAGCAAAGGTTAAAGACTGATGTGCAGAAGGATTGTTGCAGAGAATAGAGTTTGATGACTGGGGTGCAGAAAGACTCTTACAGAGAGCAGAGTTTTGAGACTGGTGTGAAGAAGGCCTGTTACAGAGAGTAGAGTTTGGTACTGAGGAGCAGAAAGACTGTTACAGAGAGCAGAGTTTGGAGACTAGGTTGCAGAAGATTCTTTCAGAGAGCAGAGATTGGAGACTGAGGTGCAGAAGGACTATTACAGAAAGCAGTTGTTGGACAGTGGGTTGCAGAAAGACTGTTTAAGAGAGAAGAGGTTGAAGACTGGGGTATAGAAAGACTGTTGAAGAGAGCAGATGTTGGAGATTTTGGTGCAAAAACACTGTTGCAGAGAGCAGAGGTTGGAGACTGAGGTATAGAAGGACTGTTACAGAGTGCAGATGTTTGAGACTGGGGTGCAAAATGATCGTTGCAGAGAACAGAAGTTGGAGACTGCGGTGCAGAAAGATCATTGCAGAGAGCAGAGGTAAGAGACTGGGGTGCAGAAGCATCGTTACAGAGAGCAGACCTTTGAGACTGGTGTGCAGAAGGACTTTTACAGAGAGCACAGGTAGGAGACTCGGGTGCAGAAGGAATGTTGCAGAGAGCAGAGGGTGGAGACGGGGGTGCAGGAGGACTGTTGCAGAAACAAGAGGTTGGAGACTGAGGTACAGAAAGACTGTTAAAGAGAGCAGAGTTTGGAGACTGGGGTGCAGAAGAATCTTACAGTGAGCAGAGTTTGAAGTCTGAGATGCAGGAGGACTGTGATAGAGAGCAGACGTTGGAGACTGGGGTGCAGAAAGATTGTTGCGGAGAGCAGAGATTGGACACTGGGGTGCAGAAGGACTGTTGCAGAGAGCAGAGGTTGGAGACTGAGGTGCAGAAGGACTGTTACTTAGAGCAGATTTTGGAGACTGTGGTCCAGGACTGATAAAGATAAAAAGATGTTTGAGACTGGGGTGCAGAATGATTCTTGCAGACAGCAGGAGATGGAGACTGGGTTGCAGAAAGACTGTTGCATAGACCAGACGTTGGAGACTGTGGTTAAGAAGGACTGATACAGAAAGCAGAGTTTGGAGACTGGGGTGCACAAGGATCATTGCAGAGAGCAGAGTTTTCAGACTGAGGTGCAGAAGGACTGTTGCAGAGAGCAGATGTTGGAGACTGGGGTTCAGAAAGACATTTGCAGAGAGCAGAGGTTGGAGACAATGGTGCAAAAGGATGGTTGCAAAAAGCAGAGGTTAGAGACTTTGTTGCAGAAGAACAATTGCAGAGGTCAGAGTTTGGGAACTGAGGTGCAGAAGGATTGTTACAGAGAACAGAAGATGAAGACTGGGGTGCAGAAGGACTGTTGCAGAGAGCAGAGGTTGGAGACTGGGGTGCAGAAGGCCTGTTACAGAGAGCAGAGGTTGGAGACTGGGTTGCAGAAGTCCTGTTACAGAGAGCAGAGGTTAGAGACTGTTGTGTAGAAAGACTGTTACAGAGAGCATAGTTTGAAGACTTTGATGCAGAAGGACCTTACAGAGACCAGAGGTAGGAGACTGAGGTTCAGAAGGACTTTTACAGAGAGCAGAGGAAAAAGAGTTGGGTGCAGGGCGGTCGTTGCAGAGATCAGAGATTTCAGACTGAGGTGCAGAAGGACTATTGCAGAGAGCAGATGTTGGAGACTGGGGTGCAGAATGACTGTTGCAGAAAGCAGAGGCTGGAGACTGGTGTGAAGAAAGATCGTTGCAGAGAGCAGAGGTTTGAAACTGGTGTGCAAAAGGACTATTATAGAGAGCAGAGTTTGGTGACTTGGTTGCAGAAGGATCGTACAGAAAGCGGAGTTTGGAGAATAAGGTGCAGAAGGACTGTAACAGAGAGCAGAGTTAGGAGACTGTGGTGCAGAAGGACTAATACAGAAAGCAGAGGTTGGAGACTAGGGTGGAGAAAGACCATTAAAGAGTGCAGAAGTTGAATACTGCAGTACAGAAGGACTGTTACAGAAAGCAGAAATTGTAAATTGCGGAGCAGAAGAACTGTTTCAGAGAACAGAGTTTGGAGACTGGGTTGCAGCAGGACGGTTGAAGAAAGCAGAGGTTGGAGACTGGGTTGGAGAAGGAGTGTAAAGGAGAAGAGACGTTGGAGACTGGGGTGAAGGATTATGATACAGAAAGCGGAGGTGAGAGACTGGGGTGCAGAAGGACCGTTACAGAGAGCAGAGGTTGGAGACTGGGGTGTAGAAGGAGTGTTAAGGAGAGGAGACATTGGAGACTGGGGTGCAGAAGGATCGTTGCAGAGAGCAGAGGTTGGAGACTGAGGTTCCGAAAAACTGTTACAGAGAGCAGAGGTTGGAGAGTGAGGTGCAGAAGGATCGTTGAAGAGAGCAGAAGTTGGAGACTGAGTTGCAGAAGAATCGTTGCAGAGAGCAGAGGTGGAGACTGGGCTGAAGAAGGTTCATTACAGAGAGCAGATGAGGGAGACTTGGGTACAGAACTACTGTTACAGAGAGAACAGTTTGGATACTAGGGTGTAGAAGGAATGTTGCAGAAAGCAGAGGTTGGTGACTGGGGTGCAGAAGGACTGTTGCAGAGAGCAGAGTTTGGAGACTGAAATGCAGAAGGACTGTTACACAGAGAAGACATTGGAGACTGGGGTGAAAAATTATGATACAGAAAGCTGAGGTGAGAGACTGGGGTGCCGAAGGACCGTTACAGAGAGCAGAGGTTGGAGACTTGCATGCAGAAGAACTGTTTCAGAGAGCAGAGTTTGGAGACTGGGGTGCAAAGACCTGCTAGAGAGAGCAGAGGTTGGAGACTCGGTTGCAGAAGGACTTTTATAGAGAGCAGAGTTTTGAGGCTGGGTTGCAGAAGGACAGATATAGAGAGCAGAGTTTTGAGGCTGAGTTGCAGAAGGATCTTACAGAGAGCAGAAGTTGGTGACTGAGGTGCAGGACGACAGTTAAAGAGAGCAGATGTTGGAGACTGGGGTGCAGAAGGAACGTGCGGATAGCAAAGTTTGGACACTGAGGTGCAGAAGGATGGTTACAGAGAGCAGATTTTGGTGACTGAGGTACAGAAAAATTGTTACAGAAAGCAGAGGTTAGAAACTGGGTGCAGAGGAACCATTACAGAGAACAGAGTTTGGAGACTGCGGTATACAAAGACTGTAACAGAGAACAGAGGTTGGAGAATATGGTGCGGAACGACTGTTACACAGAGCAGAGGTTGAACACTGGGGTGTAGAAGGACTTTTTCAGAGAGCAGAGGTTGGAGACTTGAGTGCAGAACGACTGTTGCAGAGAGCAGAATTTGAAGATGGAGGTGCAGAAGGACTGTTAAAGTGACCAGAGTTTGGAGACCGGGGTGCAGAAGGACTGTTGCAGGGAGCAGGTGTTAAAGACTTGGGTGCAGAAAGACTTTTGCAGAGAGTAGAATTTGGAGACTGCGGTGCAGAAGGACTGTTGCATATAGCACAGGTTGGAGATTGGGGTGCAGAAGGACTGATACAGAAAGCAGAGGTTGGAAACTGAGGTTCAGAAGGATTATTACAAAGAGCAGATTTTGGAGAATGCAATACAGGAGGACTTTTACAGAGAGCAGAGTTTGGAGACTGGAGTGGAGAAGAACAGTTTCAGAGTGCAGATGTTGGAGACTGGTGTGCAGAAAAACTGTTGCAGAGAGCAGTGGTAGGAGACTGAGATGCAGAAAGAAGTTTAAAGAGAGCAGAGTTTGGAGACTGGGGTGAAGAAGGACTGATACAGAAAGCAGAGTTTGGAGACTGGGGTGCAGAAGGCCTGTTACAGAGAGCAGAGTTTGGAGACTGTTTACAGAAGGGCTGTTACAAAGAGCAGAGTTTGGAGACTGGGTTGCAAAAAAATATTACGTAGAGCGGAGTTTGGAGACTGCGGTGCAGAACGATTGTTACAGAGAGCAGAGGTTGAAGACTGGGGTGCAGTAGGATTATTGCAGAGAGCAGAGGTTGGAGACTGGTGTGCAGAAGGATCATTGTAGAGAGAGGAGGTTGGAGGTTTGGGTGCAGAAGGACGGTTGCAGGGAGCAGATGTTGGAGACTGGGATGCAGAAGGATCGTTGCAGAGAGCAAAGATAGGAAACCGGGTTGCAGAAGGACTGTTACACAGAGTAGAATTTGAAGACTGGAGTGTAGATGGACTGTAGCAGAGAGCACAGTTTGGAGACTGGGGTGCAGAAGGACTGATACAGGAAGCAGAGGTTGGAGACTTGGGTCCAGAATGAACCTTACAGACAGCAGAGGTTGGAGACTGCAGTACATAAGGACTGTTACAAAGAGAAGAGGTTGGAGACCAGGGTACAGAAAGACTGTTGCAGAGAGCAGAGGTTTGAGAATGGGATGCAGAAGAACTGTTTCAGAGAGTAGATTTTAAAGACTGGGGTGCAGAAGAAGTGTTTCAGAGAGCAGAAGTTGGAAACTTGGGTGCAGAAGGATTGTTGCAGGGAGCGGAGGTTGGAGACTGGGGTGAAGAAGAACTGTTACAGAGATCAGAGTTTTGAGATTGGGGTGCAGAAGTATCATACAGAGAGCAGAGTTTGGAGAGTCGGGTACAGTCGAATTGTTGCACAGAGCAGAGGTTGGAGACTTGGGTGCAAAAGGAGTGTTACAGAGAGCAGAGTTTGGAGACTGGGTGGCAGAAGGATCTTACATAGAGCAGAGGTTGGAGACTGAGGTGCAGAAGAAATGTTACTGAGAGCAATGGTTGGAGACTGGGGTGCAGAAGGATTTTTGCAGAAAGCAGAGGTTATAGACTGAGGTGCAGAAAGATTTTTAAAGTGAGCAGAGGTTGGAGATTGGGGTGAAGAAGGACTGTTACGGAGATCAGAGTTTGGAGACTGGGGTGCAGAAGTATCTTTCAGAGAGCAGAGGATAGAGACTGTGGTGCAGACGAACTGTTGCACAGAGCAGAGGTTTGAGACTTGGGTGCAGAAGGAATGTTACAGAGAGCAGAGTTTGGAGACTGAGATGCAGAAAGTTCTTACATAAAGCAGAGGTTGGAGACTGAGTTGCAGAAGAAATGATACCCAGAGCAGAGTTTGTAGACTGGGGAGCAGAAGGTCTGTTGCCGAGAACAGAGGTTGGAGACGGGGTAGAGAAGGAATGTTACAGAGAGCAGGGTTTGGAGACTGAGTTGCAGAAGGACTGTTACAGAGAGCAGAGGTTGGAAACTGGGTGCAGAAGAAGTGTTACAGAGAGCAGAGTTTGGAGACATGGTTGCAGCAGGATCTTACAGAGAGCAGAGGTTGGAGACTGAGGTGGAACAGGACTTTTACAGAGAGCAGAGTTTAGAGACTGGGGTGCAGAAAAATTGTTTCAGAGAACCGAGTTTTTAGACTGAGGTTCAGAAGGACTGTTGGAGATTTAAGAGGTTTGAGACTGTGATGCAGAAGAATCTTTGTAGAGAGCAGAGGTTTGAGACTGGGGTGCAGAAGGACTGTTACAGAGAACAGAGGTTGGAGACTGCGATGCAGAAGGCCTGTTACAGAGAGCAGAGTTTGGTGAAGGGATGCAGAACAAATGTCACAGAGGTCAGAGTTTAGAGACTGGGTTTCAGAAAGATACAGAGATCAGATGTTGGAGACTGAGGTGCAGAAGGACTGTTACAGAGAGTAGAGGTTGGAGACTGAGGTGCAGAAGGAACATTGCAGAGAGCAGAGGTGGAGACAGAGGTGCAGAAGGATTGGTACAGAGAGAAGAGGTTGGTGACTGAGGTGCAGAAAGACTGTTGCATATAGCAGAGGTTGGAGAATTGAGTGAAGAAGGACTGTTGTACGGAGCAGGTGTTGGAGACTTGGGTTCAGAAGGACTGTTGCAGAGAGCAGAATTTGGAGACTGATGTGCATAAGGACTGCTACAGAAAGCAGAGGTTGGAGACTGGGATTCAGAAGGACTTATACAGAAAGCAGAGTTTGAAGACTGGGATGCAGAAGGACCGTTGCAGAGAGCAGATTTCAGAGACTGTAATACACGAGGACTGTTACAGAGAGCAGAGGTTGGAGAATAGTTTATAGTAGAACTGTTTCAGAGTGCAGATGTTGGAGACTGGGGTTCAGAAGAACAATTGCAGGGAGCAGAGTTGGAGACTGGGGTGCAGAAGAACCTTTGCAGATTCAGAGGTTGGAGACTGAGGTGCAGAAAGAATGTTACAGAGAGAAAAGTTTTGAGACTGGGGTGAAGAATTACTGATACAGAAAGCAGAGGTTGAGACTGGGGTGCAGAAGGACCGGTACAGAGAGCAGAGGTTGAAGACTGTGGTACAGAAGGACTGTTGCATAGAGCAGGGGTTAGACAATTGGGTGCAGAAGGACTTTTACAGAGAGTAGAGGTTAGAGAATGGGGTGCAGAAGTAAAATTGCAGAGTTCAGAGGTTTGAGACAGAGGTGCAAAAGTACTGTTACAGAGAGAAGAGGTTGGAAACCATGGTTCAGAAAAACTTATACAGAAAGCAGAGGTTTGAGACTGGGGTGCAGAAGGACCATTACGGAGAGCAGATGTTTGAGACTGCGGTACAGAAAGACTGTTACAGAGAGAAGAGGTTTGAGACTTGGGAGTAGAAAGACTGATGTAGAGAACACATGTTGGAGACTGGGTTGCAGCAGGACCGTTGAAGAAAGCAGAGGTTTTAGACTGAGTTGGAGAAGGAATGTTAAAGAGAGCAGAGTTTTATAAACTGGGGTGCAGAACGACCTTACAGAGAACAGAGGTTGGAGACTGCAGTGCAGAAGGAGTGTTAAGGAGAGGAGACTTTGGAGCCTGGGGTGCAGAAAGACAGTTGCAGAGAGCAGATGTTGGAGACTGCGATGCATAAGGATCGTTGCAGAGAGCAGAGGTTTGAGACAAGGGTGCAGAATAACGTTTGCAGAAAGCAGAGGTTGGAGTCTTAGGTGCAGAAAAACAGTTACAGAGAGCAGAGGTTGGAGACTCGGGTGCATAAGGATCGTTTAAGAGAGCAGAAGTTGGAGACTGAGGTGCAGAAGCATCCTTGAAGAAAGCAGAGGTGGAGACTGGGCTGCAGAAGGAACGCTACAGAGAGAAGAGGTGGGAGACTGCGGTGCAGAAGGACTGTTACAGAGAGCACAAGTTGGAGACTGGGGTGCAGAAGGAATGTTTCAGAAAGC